>NW_008708992.1:0-2368 GCF_000327385.1 Lottia gigantea
TAAGCAAATTGGCACTGAAGCATTATTTATGCCTCACCAACTTTTAACCAGGGTTAGTGAGAACTTAGGTATAAAAACAACACTAAACAAAGTGCAATGCATATTAATTACATCACGGACCATGAAGAAACGACCATAAGTGATTGAATAACGAAGAGATCTACTCGGTAGTGTGTAAATTATATTCTTATCAATCGGGAATTGTTTCATATTTTTTTATATTGTATGTCATTACTGTTTAATAAACACGTACTGCTTCCTCTCAGGTCCGCGCAAGTGAAATTTTTTCAATGATGTTTTTATTAGTGTTGTTTAAAACTGCTGGATGGTTTTAAAAAGCAATGCTCGATTCGATATTCTGTTCGTCTCTCTATTTACTTTATTTTTATATACTTATCACAATGTGCATATGATTAAATGGTTTATATATATATATATATATTTGTATGTAATTGGAAGTAAAGACTATCTTTTTTTTTATATGTTTTATCTCTCATCGAAAGGGATATAACTTGGTTGAAATCTTGTTGTTTTCTTATGAAAATTGATTTAAAGAGCGGATTAATGTTGATTTTAAAATACGACAGCTCTTTAGAGGGTTATCGTCCAAGACAATTTGAAAAATAGAATTGATATGGTGCTCACTAACACATATTTCGGGCCAAACAACGTATTAAATTCATATTTTTGAATTTGATAGAAATGAAGAGAGGTACAAATCATTTTTCTATGCCGCCAGTGAAATTAGGGCAACTATCACTTTAAGTAAAAGTTTGACGAGCAATTCGTTTGATGTGGCCTGCAGCACATAATACATGTATATTGAATGTAAACAATAACAATCTTAATTTTTTATACAAGTATTACATGACTCAACCTTCTTAACTTCTATTTCTTTGCCAATAATTATTCAATAAATCATAGGATTATTGATTATTAAAGGGACAGATGTGCCATTCTTTTTGACTAATCATACTTTAGTCTCAGATTTTTTATTTATCTAAGCCAATCAGTATAAGTGTTCACAGCACACCGTCAAAATTTGAGCCCTCAATCCAGTATTGTCTAGAATTACCCGAGATTGAATGTTAAAATGAGGACTGTCATTATAAGATTCTCTATGAAATATAGAAAAGACATAAATAGAAATACTGAGTAAATTTGCTAGTTTGAGATATATTTGAAGGAATTATGCAATTTTCGTACATTCTAGCACCTCTGAGTATAGCTACAAAGACTGAAATCAACTACCAAAAAATGGCGCATTGTCTCTTTACTTTACTAAGAGTGTTCTTCTATAATAACTGATCAGTCAATCATGAAATCCAGGTTTCGTGGAGATTTAAGAATTGAATTTAGTGTTTCAAGCAATTTTCTCAAACAATTTTTTGTTTACTTTGAATAATCTTCACAATGTCAAGCTATTACGAATTGTATGTAATACCTCGACTGCTATAACATTTTCTTGTATCACAGATGCTTGTATTGCTGTGATTTTGCTGGATTGTACGTTAACGAATACAGAAAATACTGTATACTGTACATTACATGTATTCATTACATTTTAAAGCTGCCATGAAACACGAAACGTGCCTATTGCTGTCAAGGTATTATATGCAGTTCGTAATAGCTTGACATTGTGAAGATAATTATGAATACACATAATATGTACATATATATAGATGTCGCATATCCAAAAAATTGAAGTTAATTTCCGCCACCATTAACACTGTCCAATTCTATCAATCCGAATCAACTTTCATGACGATCCCTTGCCTCTAGTTCATGCTAGACAGATAATTGGACTGTCAATGACTTTCATTAAGTTTTTAGTACATTTCAGGCGGCGAAGCTAAAGTCTAATAAAATTGACCCTGGAGAAGCAAAAATTAAGAATATTTCCCTTTAATCTCTCTCAATTGGTTAATCTAATACATACATACAATAGACGAAGTTACACCTTCAACGTAATCTGCATTCTATAACAGGTTTTCCATAATACCGCTATTATTTATAATGCTCCTTACAAAACAATAGTAGTTAATGAACTGCAAGTAAAAAGCCAACGCACGCTATCTGTGTGACTAGAAATGACATCTCAATTGGATATCAAATGTTTTGTAAGTACATTGTAGACCTATATTACTGTTTGATATTGAAAAAAAATCATTCATTAGATAATTAATTTAGTAAGCATTTTATAATCTAACAGTCATCTTCACAATTTCAAGCTATTACCAATCTAGTCTTATACCTTGACTACATTGGCCGCTATTCTTGTATTACGAAAAACAGTGATTTGATTGGGTTGTACATCAGTGTACAAAAATGTTCCCTTTACGGTACATAAATCTATTTCAGGATTTTT
>NW_008708992.1:8799-10087 GCF_000327385.1 Lottia gigantea
GCCGTCAAACATATTTCATTATTCAATGATGGTAATTTGGAAGAGAATATACGTTTGATTGATAAAAGGGATCAGGAAATTGAAACGAAAAATGGTAAATATGTAGACACCTTTAAAATGGAAGTAGAAAATGATAAGGATAACATTGGAATCAAAGATTTAGATGTGATATTGGAGACGGAAAATCCACCATCAACCAACATTGTCAAAGTTCCACGACGCTTACACGTACACGGAAAAATAGAATCGAGCAGTCTCGAGTTTTTACGAACAACAGACTTTGAATACGTAAAACTGTATTTCGCTTTAGGTGAAAAATACACCTCGATCGATGTTCATAAAAGTCAACAAGAAAGAGAGTTTATAGTGCATTTATCGTTTGCCGAAGGTTCCGACTCCATCCTTAATGCTGGTGGTTATATTTTTAGAGCCAAGATAAACATCGAAAAAGAAAAAAGAAAATATTCCTATCATCTTAAAGAGGACCATACGAAAAAAGAAATGTCGTTAGTACGCGTAAATGTTTTTACTTTTAATACCCGCAAATATAATAATTCTAGGCCAAACAACAACGTTCTATACGATATTCCGTGGTTTCTTTTGTCGGAAATTCACTTAATTTAACGACTTAAAAAATGGAACTCGAAAGCAGACAATACATGATAGACAAACAAGAAGAGTTGAAAATAAAGTTGAGACAGTGCAATACATGCAGGAAAACATGGAGTAGAATCGATTCTTTTTTCAAAACAGCGAGCACAGTTCTAACGGTAGGAGTAACGGTGGCAACGGCCGTGACTGGTGGATTAATGCTTCCGGTCATCGTCCCAACCGTATTGGCTGCATTAACAGCCGTTCAAACGACCTCTTGCGGTCTCATCACTTTAGGTTTCACGAGCAAAAAGAAAGCTCATTATAAAAAGAAAACGGATATCTTGAATATGTATCTTAATCAATTGTACATCTTTTTCGAAAGATCGAGAGAAGACAAGAACATAACAGTTGAAGAATTACAAGAATTCAATGAAATTTTGGACAAATTCCATACAGAAATATCAGCGGTCAAAATAAAGAAATAATCAAAAATATATACTTAAAAAAATATGAATAAAATTGAACACGATGAAACATTGATAGAAAACGCCCTATTTTCAAGGCTATCTCTGATAAATTTAAAACATTCAAAGGACAAATTAAAATAGATGGAGAGATACTCGAGGAAGGGAATCACAGACAATACATGTCACTCCTCGGTTTCAATGCCAAAACTTTTCACAATATCTTTTCA
>NW_008708993.1:0-3653 GCF_000327385.1 Lottia gigantea
CTGATTTTTATAAACAGTATAGATTGTGAACCATTTACAGATACATAAATTGTATATATTTCTGAATAAATTGTCGTTGTTTGATATTCAATATCCAATATCTTGTCCTGTGGACGTTACTATAACCTCACAAAGTGATAAGAATCTGATTTTAATATGTAACATGATTCTCAGTTATATTATTATTTGATACTTTCTAATTTTTACAAATAACAATATCCTAGTCATTGTTTTATGTTATTCAGCCAAAATGACAGATCACGTGAACCTAATCCAAGTTCTAGTTTCACGGAAAAGACTGATTGTCCCAATTACGTTTTATTTAGCAAAAACTATTTCCGAATGGCTCTTTAATGTTAGACTTGTGAACGGATCAAATTCAAGAGAAGGAAGAGTTGAAGTTTATTATAATGGTGAATGGGGAACTGTATGTGATGATAGATGGGATGAAAATGATGCCTCAGTTGTATGTCGACACTTGGGTTACAATATGTAAGTCGAGAAAGACCTAGTGGATGTTTCTCATATGAAGATTATTCTTCTTTTTTAGATATTCTGTATTAAACAGGTACACTTACAAATTATACATGTTACATTATAAAATGAAATGTGACTTAGTGATACGTATATATCATACAAACATAAATATAGGTAGAGTTTCAAATATAACAAACTATAGATCCCGTATATTTTAATATATAAAAACACGTTGTTTAAGAAGTATAGTGACAGCTTGTATATTTTTCCATTTTTCAGTGTAAACTTTTGAATCAGGGAATGTGTTTAATTCTAAGTTCTTTATTTTATTTAAATATCTACAAAAAGTCAAGTTTACTAGGGTTAATACTTGAAAGTTTACATTTGTAAATATAATATTTTGCCAAATATTACATGAAATGGTTTGCATTGCAAAGAGCCACTGTGGATTAGTTTTAAATTTCGATTTGTCCACAATTCCAAAATGCAAATATTCTGGAGATAATCTAATTTTAATTTCACTTATGTATAAAATTTCATTTAATTTACCTAATACACATGGAACATAAGGACAAAGAAAAAAAGATGTTCAATCGTTTCAGGACAGGAGTTACAGAATGTACAAAGTGAGCATTCTGTTAATTTACATTTCAACAGTTTTTAATTGGTGTATTTTACTCTATGTAAATACTTATAATGACAATTTCGTAGCTTTGAATTAGAGAAAACGGTTAAGTTCATTGTAAATCTTTGACATATTTGTAATCGATTTGTTTTTTCTGGGAGATTTTGCCACTTTTCAATAGACTTAGGAGTTAAACATTCACGTTTTATCAAGTTTTCATATACATACTTAGGTTTAATTATATCTAATGCTTTACTATATATTTTCTTTATCAAGTTGTCAATACCATCTAATACATTTTGAAAAATGATAGACATTTAGAAATAAATTAAATCGATCATATTCAAACCGCTATTTTTATACGCCCCCATTTCACGTGGGCGTATATTGCCGTCACCCACGTCCGTCCGTCCACAATTGCTTGTCAACACAGGCGTGTGTGCGTAATCATCCAAGGATGAACCCTATTGAAAATCATAAGAATCGAAAAATATTTAGTATGAGTTATTGCCCTTGTTCTTGAAAACGCTTTCAATTTTTTGCTCGTAAACACTCTGGAAGGCACAACTCTTGACAGATTTGGACGAAACTTGACATGAGTGTTTGTTATCCACAAAGGATAAACCCTTTTGAAAATAACAAAAATCGATAAATATATAGTATGAGTTATTGATCTTGCTCTTGAAAACGGGTTCAATTTTTATATAAGTAAAACACTATTATAGATATACTACTCTTTAATTTAAGCAACGTTTCAATTCGCATACAGGAATCTTTTTCAAGCAATGAAATGAATCATTTCCTGTATGCAATTGAAACGTTGCTTAAATTAAAGAGGAGTAGCATATCCATACTAGTGTTTTATTTATATAATTAAGTATATATTATGTATAAAAAATGTACATACATTAATGTAACCTCCAGGTCACAGACAAACGCCATACCGAAAACAAGAGCTACATTTGGTAAAGGAACCGGGAAAATATGGTTAGATGACGTGGGTTGTAATGGAACAGAATTACATCTAGGTAGATGTCAACATCCTGGTCTTGGTAATGAAAACTGTGGTCATAATGAAGATGCTGGAGTGATATGTGAAGGTATGATGATATAGAATTATTTAAACGTTTTAACAAGTATGAATGGAAATTACCTTGCCTTATCTTACAATAATGAGTTCGTAATAGACCTAATGATGAGATGTTTTCAATCTTTGTCATAATCCTATAATAATCAGGACAACGAACTACATCGTCAACGAACTGGTCACACTTTATATCTCATAGTTTTCTAACACATAGTTAATATAGTGGGCATCTGCAATATGCTTTTAAGTAATTCTTAAATTCAATTAAATTTGATAAGCCAATATAATATCTGTAATGTCGATTTTCATGTTATATTGTATTGTATTCACATATTGTTGTTGTGAGAGGTTAGTTGCGAATCCTATCAACCCGTCCTGAAGCATTTAGTCGCTTTTTTCTATTCAGCAACTAGTATATTTCACGTCCACTTAGTCGGTAGGTTAACTGGATTTTTAACCATTCTCATTCAGAAGCGTATGGTCGTTTAGCCTTCGGTGTGAAAGACGTCGTCGATTTGATATGGCTTTTGTTTGTGTGTGTTTTGGGTTTTTGAGGTTCTTGGTGGGGGTTAAATATGTATGGTTTTGTTATTAATGTCTTTACTATTGGGATGAGCAACAGACACCCATTTATATTTATACAATTTGATAGCTTTTATTTATTATTCTACAACGCTGAATAAAAATATGCTAGTCATTCTGTAAAATTCACAAACCAAGTGAACCGGATTCAAGTTTAGAAAAGATTACCGAATATTCCATTATAATATATTTAGCAACAACTTTTAATGTGAGACTTGTGAACGGATCAAATTCAAGAGAAGGAAGAGTTGAAGTTTATTATAATGGTGAATGGGGAACTGTATGTGATGATGGTTGGGATGAAAATGATGCCTCAGTTGTATGTCAACAATTAGGTTATAATATGTAAGTCGAGACAGATATAGTGCATAATTTCCATATGGAATTTTTTTGTTAGAATCAAATTACAAGGAACATGTATTACAACAAGGTTACTTATGCTTCGTACAAACAGGGAAACAAAGTTACTCGAGTTGATCAAAGGAGACATCAAATGTTTTGTCTATCTTTTGACATTGGCTTGTTTTAATGGTTAAGGTTAATGTTTTCGAATAATAAAACAATTTAACCACGAGATAACAAAATTGAGCAGACAAGACAGTCTCTTATCTGTACTCGCTCACTGATATTTATATAAGCAGCCATTTTATATATATATTTGTATTAATTTACTTAAATTTATCTTACTCCAGGTCAGAGACAAACGCTATACCTAAAACAAAAGCCTTCTTTGGTCAAGGAACAGGGAAAATATGGTTAGATAACGTGGGTTGTACAGGAACCGAATCAACTCTAGGTAGATGTAAACATCCTGGTCTTGGTAATGAAAACTGTGGTCATAATGAAGATGCTGGAGTGATATGTGAAGGTCTGATGATATAG
>NW_008708994.1:0-1013 GCF_000327385.1 Lottia gigantea
TATTCATTCATTCATCAAGTTATTCATTCATTCATCAAGTTATTCATTCATTCATCGAGTTATTCATTCATTCATCAAGTTATTCATTCATTCATCAAGTTATTCATTCATCGAGTTATTCATTCATTCATCAAGTTATTCATTCATTCATCGAGTTATTCATTCATTCATCAAGTTATTCATTCATTCATCAAGTTATTCATTCATTCATTCATCAAGTTATTCATTCATTCATTCATCAAGTTATTCATTCATTCATCAAGTTATTCATTCATTCATCAAGTTATTCATTCATTCATCGAGTTATTCATTCATTCATCAAGTTATTCATTCATTCATCAAGTTATTCATTCATTCATTGAGTTATTCATTCATTCATCAAGTTATTCATTCATTCATCGAGTTATTTATTCATTCATCAAGTTATTCATTCATTCATCAAGTTATTCATTCATTCATCAAGTTATTCATTCATTCATCGAGTTATTCATTCATTCATCAAGTTATTCATTCATTCATCAAGTTATTCATTCATTCATCAAGTTATTCATTCATTCATCAAGTTATTCATTCATTCATCAAGTTATTCATTCATTCATTCATCAAGTTATTCATTCATTCATCAAGTTATTCATTCATTCATCAAGTTATTCATTCATTCATCGAGTTATTCATTCATTCATCGAGTTATTCATTCATTCATCGAGTTATTCATTCATTCATCGAGTTATTCATTCATTCATCAAGTTATTCATTCATTCATCGAGATCAATTGTAAAAGATTTTGTATTTGTATTCTGATATACAAACCAGACAAACTTTAGATTGTATTTCTATCAAATATTTGATCTATAATATTTAGTTTTTAAACTGATAATAATTGTATAATATTTGTCATAGTTTGATCGGCCTGTTGAGATATTTGAGAAATGGAGACTTCAGCATTGTTTAATCAGAGATAATTGTGGGACTTTGCTTTCAGCAAAGTCCCAGTTTGTTATCGAAATGTCAAT
>NW_008708994.1:7499-10137 GCF_000327385.1 Lottia gigantea
TTGTACATCCAACATACTACAACTATACTGTACAGGAAAAGTTAGATCCTGAAGAACTCAAGTCTGTTTTTAGCAACTTTTAATATTTGGTTCATCCACATCTTCATTGGATCACCATGAAATTTTTTCTGAAATCTGAAATACATTGATTCAAATGCTGCAATTTTAGAAAACACTTCAATACTATCCTTATCCATTAGATTGAAATACAAGATATTTTTAATCTGTTAGAAGCTAATTCAGTTCCTGCATGAAAACACAAGAACAATCTTGTATCCAAGTATTATTCCATCCAGCTTCATCATTTTAAACCTATCTTTTAACTTGTCTCCCAACTTATCTTGAGATTTTACTTTTTTACCTCAGTTCAAATTCAGTGAATCATAAATTTTCCCTGTCAACGATCACAAATTATCCAACTTCTATTCAAATTCATTGAGTGGAAAATTACTGATGCACAATGAATAAGAGTCTTAAATTCAAAAACTTTTCATCATTTTACCAATTTAATAAATCAACTCTACAGGTCATATTTATAATCCATTCTTTCGCTTGATATTATAAAATGAAAGAAAATGAATTGAGTTTTACATCTTACTTTTCTGCACCATGTGGGCTAATGAAGACGGGCAACGCCATGCAAGGTGCAATGAGGGAAATTTTTCCAGGACAGCGGTATAAGCCTCCCTTTGTCAATTTTCAACTGTCAATACATCTTTTACGTGCAGTCTGTAGCACACAGGGACTCGGTTTATTGTCCTGTTCAAACGACTTGCTTGAAATTGAAGGTTTAAAACTGATGTGTCCCTGCCACCTAGAAATCTAATGCAATCCAAGAAAATTCAAAGTATAAAAAATTCATGATAATCCTCAATTCTTTTTCCAAAACAAAATTTTAAATCCAACTTACAACAAGAAAATTCAGCTGTCCTATTTTAACCTTTGAGGCATCGAGAATTATAAATCCAACGAAAGTCCAGTTGAGCAGACCAAATAAAATAGATTCTCTTTACAGTTACCAGCATGAGATGAGCTCTTAATAGTTCATGTCACAGATAGATCTTTCCAATTTTCACTCAGTCTTGGGTATCAAAATTTGAAATTGACCAGTCCACTTGGAATTAATATATCAAATAATAACTTCAACCTTGAAATCAACCCTGACATCAGATGAAAATAGCCACAAAAAATTACTTTATTTTATATAAAAACTCAGCTAGACCTATTTGATAAGATGGGGTCAGATTGTTAATGGACAGATCAAGGAGAGAAAAAAAGGGGTCTATAAGATTAGATATTGGGGTAAAAGGGGTTGACAAGATTAACTGAAGGTCATTTCATAATCTATCATATTTTATCTTGTAGAAAACCACAGTGAAATCAATGGAGTTTCACCTCCCACTTTTTGCAATCCATTTTCACAATTTTGCAATAAATAAAATGGAGTTTTTTCACCCTACTGTAGTGCACCTTATTGTACAATGAAATGAAATGCAGTTTAAAGCCTTACTTTTATATTACCTATTTTCAATGAAGTGAAATGGATATTTTTGTGTAAAGCAATAGAGTTATATGCCTAATTTTGCTCTGAATCTCCATTGCAATGAAATGAAACTTTGACTTTCTTTTGACTTAATAAAGACTGGCCTGTTGAATATTATGGAATCTTGTGCACAAGGCATGGCACTTCCTGTTTTCATCACCTCAATTAGTTCAGGTTGAGTCAACACTTAAGTGATAATAAATCACAGAAAACTTCATTTTATTTTCAGTTTATGATTGTATGAGTTACTGACCTTTAACTGTATTTGGACTCTATTGAAAATCAGGACTCTGGTAGAAAAGGTCAAAAATGATAGGTTTATGTAATTCAATGCCTTGAAATATATATTATAAAACTCAGTAAATGTCCCTCAAAGATGTTATCGGCAGTCCTAAATTTGAATCTTGTTCTTTCGGAGAATGTTAGAGTAGAGACCATGACCCAACTGTTGTATATCTCTGATTCTTTAAAAATAAACAGTATAGACTAGTTAATTGTAGTTACCTCCCTTTAGTCATTGTTCAATGGTGATAAGTTTGAGCAGCTTTTCCTTATCCCAAACATATACAAGAGTATCATTGGATCTGTCAGAACTGACAATTAAGGCTAACAAATCTGTCAAACTTTCTCAATGAGACACCCATGGTTTTGTTTTCTTTCCATTTAATAATGATTTAATAAAAACAATAGTTGTTTATTTTCAATCATAGTGGTAAAAGAAAAGGTTCTGTAAATCATGTACATGCCTGGCATACACCTGTATTATTGGACATAAAGGTACCAGGCTTATCGTGTCAATCACACTGGGCATATTGTTTCAAAAGTATATCACTTCAAACACACTATAGGTATCATGTCAAACACACTATAGGTATCATGTCAAACACACTATAGATATCATGTCAAACCCACTATAGGTGTAGCAGACGACATTTTTGACCTGTGTATTATTATGTAGGTTAGATGTGTTGACTAGGTTTTACTTCATTCACCTGAGCACTGATTAAAATTATTACTAATTGATATCACTTTACTAACAATGTCTCAGTGTACTTTCTGGCTTCTGGTTGGTCAATTTGAAGGTCCTTGGGGTCA
>NW_008708995.1:0-2300 GCF_000327385.1 Lottia gigantea
GGGGGGGGGGGGGGGCATTCAAGCTAAAACGCCTGTGAAAGAGATTTTGGTATGACCATGTCGATTGGAAACTGATGTATATTAATTGACAATTATTTGTGAAAGTGTTGCTCTGGTGTACCTTTTGTCATAGACTTAATATAAGGGTTAGCTTGTGTCACTAAAGCACTATAACAGGCAGAATATTTTTTTTGTTTCATGGTACGTTTTAGTTTGATGTATGAATTGTGAATTAAACTTGAATGCCATTTTATTCGTTTTATCTTAATTTTATTTTTGGATGAGAACTTAAGCAGGAAATATAGAAGTGTCTATTTAGTGGTTCTAGTTTTATTCATGGTGGATTGCAACCTCATGATTTAGCGCTACACGATTACAACCATAACTGTATAGTGTTATTAAATATTTTTATGGTTAATTCATAGACATCAATTTGTTGATAAAAGATTAGGACATCTTATTACAGCATGTTTGATGCTAATGAAAACGGAATCGTTGTACGTGATCTCAATAAATATACATTTTAATCTAAGTGATAAAGAGTAACGTTTTACTTTTTTTAGATTAAGATATTTTTCTTTTGTTCTTTTCTCGTCGGTCCGTCCGTCCGTCCACAATTGCTCGTAAACACTCTACAAGACACAATTCTTGACGGATTTTCACAAAACTTGGTATGAGTGTACGTAATCATCCAAGGGTGAAACCTATTGTAAATCAGAAGAATCGAAAAATATTTAGTATAAGTTATTGCCCTTGTTCTTGAAAACGCGTTAAAATTTTAGCTCGTAAACACTCTAGAAGGGACAATTCCAGACAGATTTTAACGAAACTTGGCATGAGTGCACTGTAAAAAAAATTTCCTTCGATTAACAGAAAAAATTTCGGCAGCTGAGAATTTAAATTTTGCCTTCAGTTATATAACAGAATTTCTTGTAAAATATTTGCTTTAAATAACAGAAATATTTTACTACAAAATCTGTTAAATTACAGAATGACTAATAATATTTCCTGTAATTAACAGAAAATAGGAAGGATATTCTGGTAAATCTGCTGCCGGAATTTTTCTAATATTTCCTGTAATTTAACAGAAAAATAGGAAGAATATTCTGGTAAATCTGCTGCCGGAATTTTTCCTTCCAGTTCTGTAAAAAAACAGAATTTTAAAAAGGATATTCTGGTAATAAATCTGTTGCCAGAAATCATTTTCATTTTACTGTAAAATAACAAAACATTTCAACTTTATGTGTTTATTGGTATTATTTGTGCATTTAAAATAATCAGAGAAAATGATGTTAACTACACCTTTAATTATACATACAACTGAAAATGTGGGCGTATAAAAACAATCTCTTGCATAAAAAGAAATGATGAACTTGAAATACATACTCATCACTAATAACATCTATAACATTCTGATAACTAATGACATCTTTTAATGACATTCTCATAACTAATGACATCTTCATAACGTTCTGATCTAACTAATTCGGATTTAACTTTTTTTATTTATGTTGACACTCTTTTCTCCACATTGCCCATATTTTATTAATATTGACAGAACTTCAAGGACCTGTGGTCCACTTCACTTTTTTTAGTGTTCCACAAGGTTATAAGACTCCATCATCCAGCACAATACAGTTTATGATGCAACTGTAATCATTATTATAAGGCCTAATTGTTTTTGATGTGCACAGGAAATCAATGATATTGATAGGGAGAAGGGTGGTGGTGGGCGGGTTTTGGGTTGAAAATCAGGACCAGCACAAATATTAGGATTAGGAGCCATGGCCCCTTGGCGCACACCTTTAAATTATACTGTTTGTTTTGGTGATTGGAAGTAAATAATAATAAATACTAAAAAAGTAAATAGTCTTAGAATTTCACATTTATAGAAAAACATAAATCGATCGATTATGTGTAGGCCTATCAGAAATGTTGTTGACAGTGTCTCAGAAGCCATGGTGCATGCTCCTCGTCTAGGCCAAGGTTTAGATAGCCAGTGCGTGGAAAGAAACCCTCTCACAAAGTTTTCATATCTATTATATCCAGTTTTTAGACCTGAACATAACACGATTTGCAAAACCCCTGAAATCATCGAATGTACTTACATCGCATAGAAAAGAGTTGTCGTGGGGAGTCCTTTACTTCCCATTCTCTACGTCTCCTTTTATCCTTAGGGAACCTGTGCATCACTATACCTTCTCCAGATTTGACAGAGCATTTCTATGCCACACATCGAAGCATTCTGTTGCCAGACAAGACCAGGAATAAGGCTTAAACAACGTAAAGAATACCCAGGC
>NW_008708995.1:2774-3650 GCF_000327385.1 Lottia gigantea
ATTACATTCGTAAATTAACAGCAATCCTGTTATAATTTTCCGTAAGGAAACATAAAGTTCCTGTCAAAAAAACAGTATGACCACGCATGCGCAGACTTCGCTTATCTACAGACAAGTTTGGAAAAAAATGATAATAACACAGAATTTACGTATATTTACTGACAAATAACGTAATTGTTCTTAAATGACATACGACCAAGATTAATTTACGTAAAATAACATATTTCCTTATTGCGGAACTAACATTCTGTTAATGTAAGAAAAAAGTCCGTAAATCAACAGAAAAGTATGTATATCAGCAGAAATTTACGTATATCAACAGAAAATATCAAGTAAATTTCTGTAAAAAAAACGAACTTTTTTTTACAGTGTGTTGGTAATCAACAAAGGATGATCCCTATTGAAATCAGAAGAATCAAAAAATATCTAGTATGAGTTATTGTCCTTGTTCTTGAAAACGCGTTCAATTTTTAGCTCGTAAACACTCTAGAAGGCACAATTCTTGATGGATTTTGACGAAACTAGGCATGAGTGTTTGTTATCAACCAAGGATAAACCCTATTGAAAATCAGAAAAATCGAAATATCTTTAGTATGAGTTATTGTCCTTATTCTTGATAACGCGTTCAATTTTTAGAACGTAAACACTCTACAAGGCACAATTCTTGACAGATTTTGACGAAACTTGGTGTGAGTGTTTGTAATCACCCACGGATGAACCCTATTGAAAATCAGAAGTGAAAAACATTTAGTATGCGTTATTGCCCTTGTTCTTGAAAACGCGTTCAATTGTTAGCTCGTAATCATTCTAGAAGGCACAATTCTTGAGGGATTTTGATGAAACTTGGTGTCAGTGTTCGTAATCACCCAAGGATGA
>NW_008708996.1:0-2403 GCF_000327385.1 Lottia gigantea
CAGATAGTGGAGTTAATTTGGTAACAGATGATGTCGAATCGAGAACAATTTCAGTGTTGCTTGTAAAGAAAAGCTGGTACTTCAGACCTGTTACTATTGGTTCATCTGAGTCACTACACCAATCATAGCACCTAACACCATATCTTTTTGTAGTAATGCTACCAGTTAGATTGAAAGCCAAATTACCATCTAAATACTCAAAATATAGACTGGGTGATAGAGAGGTAAAATGGGAATAACACAAATAGTAGGCCATTCTATTGAGTATAATCCAACCTGTTACCTGATCTTCAACTAGCGTTATATTATACAACCTTACGTTTTGACTGTAGTATTTAGTAACGTTATGCATACGTTCAAAAGTGGCAGTTAACTGAACGAGTTCGAAGGAAATACGTTCTACTTCTTGATTCATATCAAGGGATGATGGGGAAGGAACAGTGAAATTAATTTTGAAAATGTACTGAATACAACCAAAATGATTCGGTACTATCTTGCAGGTATTATTGACTACTGGCAGAGTACCAACACATTTTCTTACTTTACATTCCTTTATATTGTCATCGTCATCAAAATAACAAGATACATTTTGAATAAAAGTCATTTTAGTGTCAAGTAAAACAAAAGATTCTCTATTTTGCTGCCAATTGAGAACCATAGAGAATGAATAAGACTGAATTTGTACACCATAAAACAAATCTTCCTTTATCACCGGGTAACACTTGTTAGTTAGCTCTGATATAATATTACAATGAAGACAAAATGTGTTTTTGTATATAGACGTTCGGTATTTAATGGGCGATAGTCCATTTTCTACACACAGGCGTTGTTCTTCCAAGGTCGCAGAAGGTACACATGACGATATCATACTTGAGTAACATACAATTTCTCGTAAATTAGGGGGAGGGATAACAATTATAGGATTCTGGAATAATTTCATTACATCATGCCCACTTCTAGGTCTCTGTTTACGGTTATTAGTTCCAATTATTGTGGACCAATAAACAATATCGTCTTCGTCTTCACCATTACATAACATACAATGTCGGTTTTTATAATGTAGCTCTGTTTTTTTCGACATGACTTTAGATATAACTACGGACGATCTGGTTTCTTCTCCACACATTTCTACCGTCTTAACAGATACATTGGTTAGGGAACAACTGGTAATAATCTAGATATAATATAAATATTGAAATATTAATATTGAATCAATATATCAATCTTAAAATTATCGAACAACTAGTTGGTGTCGTCAAAAATTGCAGCAAAAGAAAAATAGGGAAAGAGAGGGAAAAAGAGGGAAAGAGGGGAAAAGAGAGGAAAGGAGGGAAGAGAGGGAAGAGGGGGAAGAGAGGGAAGAGAGGGTAAGAGATGGAAAGTGGGGAAAAAGAGGGGAAGCGAGGAAAAGAGGGGAAAAGAGATGGAAAAAGAGGGAAAAGGGGCAAAAAAGAGGGAAAGAAAGTGGAAAGACAGGCAAAAGAGAGGGGAAGAGAGGGAAAAGGGGGAAAGAGGGGGGAGAGAGGGGACAACAGGGAAATAGTGGGAAAGAGGGGGAAACTTAGGGTAAGAGAGGGAAAGAAATGGAAAAAGAGGGAAAGAGGGGAAACAAGAGGGGAAAAGTGAGGAAAAGGGGGAAAAAGGAGAAAAGGGGAAAAGGGGGAAAAGGGGGGAAACAGGGGAAAGAGAAACAAGAGAAACAAGAGGTGAAAGAGAGGTGAAAGAGAGGTGAAAGAGAGGTGAAAGAGAGGGAAAGAGAGGTGAAAGAGAGGGAAAGAGAGGTGAAATAGAGGGAAAGAGGGGTGAAAGAGAGGTGAAAGAGAGGGAAAGAGAGGGGAAAAGAGGGAAAGAGAGGAAAAGAAAGGGAAAAAAGCAGAACATCTAAAACTATCAAAACAGTCAACAAAGATGAAAATATTTTAACAGCAATCTTATATATAATGATTGAAATGGTGAACAATTCCGAAAAAATAAACCGAGTGCTATCAATTCAAATTGCAAAACAAAATCAGAAATCCAAACAACATTTTGGCGAAACATTGGTAGAGAGGAAGTATATCAAGCATAAGTGTGTAAGCATTTCATAATGAAAAGTGGTATCAGGTGTCTTCCGGCTCAACTGTTAGTTCCACAGTTCCAGAGAAAGAGAGGGAAAGAGAGGGGAAAGAGAGGAAGAAAGAGTGGAAAAGGGGTGGGGTAAAAGGGGGAAAGCGGGGGAAAGAGAAAGAGAGGGGGAAGAGAGGTGAAAGAGAGGGAAAGAGAGGGGAAAAGAGAGGTGAAAGAGAGGGAAAGAGAGGGAAATAGAGGGTGTCAGGTCATTAGCTAAGGGCTCCCGGGAAAAAAATAAACAACCGAGCAATTACATTACGTCAACTAAACACTTGCTTCTCTGAACAATAAAGT
>NW_008708996.1:2453-22606 GCF_000327385.1 Lottia gigantea
CACAATCTTATAATTTCAGATCTTGGTATTTTTTTCTTTTAGTTTTTATTACAATCTTCTCACTGGAATAATTGTATCGTTTATTAATTTTTATATAATGTTTTATTGTCAACTTGGAGGTCTGTTGTGGACCCCGGTTTAAAAATGATTTCTTAGTAATGTTTAGCCAAGCAGTGTCGTTTCAAGACAGAGACATCAACCCTACCCCTATATTCATAATATCAAGTTATTACGAACTTCGTACTTGGTATGTTCTTTAGTGAACATTTATAAACAAGACTGTAATTATGATCAATTATATTTCACACTAAACATTGTTATACACAGTAGTAATAGGTGTTATAAGAGATACTGTCTTATAGAAGCACTGGCCTAGGTCACAGTAGTATCAGGAGTTATAAGAGATACTGTCTTATAGAAGCACTGGTCTAGATCACAGTAGTATCAGGTGTTATAAGAGATACTGTCTTATAGAAGCACTGGTCTAGATCACAGTAGTATCAGGTGTCATAAGAGATACTGTCTTATAGAAGCACTGGGCTAGATCACAGTAGTAATAGGTGTTATAAGAGATACTGTCTTATAGAAGCACTGGTCTAGATCACAGTAGTATCAGGTGTTATAAGAAATACTGTCTTATAGAAGCACTGGTCTAGGTCACAGTAGTATCAGGTGTTATAAGAGATACTGTCTTATAGAAGCACTGGTCTAGATCACAGTAGTATCAGGTGTTATAGGAGATACTGTCTTATAGAAGCACTGGTCTAGGTCACAGTAGTATCAGGTGTTATAATAGATACTGTCTTATAGAAGCACTGGTCTAGGTCACAGTAGTATCAGGTGTTATAATAGATACTGTCTTATAGAAGCACTGGTCTGGGTCACAGTAGTAATAGGTGTTATAAGAGATACTGTCTTATAGAAGCACTGGTCTAGATCACAGTAGTAATAGGTGTTATAAGAAATACTGTCTTATAGAAGCACTGGTCTAGGTCACAGTTTGCACAATATTCAATATCTATAACAGTGTATATTATATCTGATATATTTTTATAATGTTACACAATGTTGATTAAGTAGCGTAAACTAATTTAGGTGTTGGAGATTATTATGGGGAAGTTTTACGCTCATTTTTTTTTCTACAACACAATTTCTTGTATTACAAATATTTTATTCTATATATAGAATATTTGTCAGTCTAATTAGAATAAGATTTATATTTCGTTATCAGTTTTTATTTTTACTCAACCACTAGCTGGACTGATTCTCTAAGATAAAAATATTATATTTCATTTTAATTAAACTGATATTTTCCATCTTCATGGGCCCAATCAGGGACGTTAAGGTCAAAAATAAAACTCATTTTCAGTTTCAATTCATATATAATAAATCAAGTAAACAGATTCAAAATAGAATATTAATGTAGAACAACAGATCAAAATACACAATAATAATAAAGACAACTAACAAAAGACGAATATGATACAAGGAAAGAGCAGAACATCTAAAACTATCAAAACAGTCAACAAAGATAAAAATATTTTAACAGCAATCTTATATATAATGATTGAAATGGTGAACAATTCCGAAAAAATAAACCGAGTGCTATCAATTCAAATTGCAAAACAAAATCCGAAATCCAAACAACGTTTTGGCGAAACATTGGTAGAGAGGAAGTATATCAAGCATAAGTGTGTAAGCATTTCATAATGAAAAGTGGTATCAGGTGTCTTCCGGCTCAACTGTTAGTTCCACAGTTCCAGAGAAAGAGAGGGAAAGAGAGGGGAAAGAGAGGAAGAAAGAGTGGAAAAGGGGTGGGGTAAAAGGGGGAAAGCGGGGGAAAGAGAAAGAGAGGGGGAAGAGAGGTGAAAGAGAGGGAAAGAGAGGGGAAAGAGAGGGGAAAAGAGAGGTGAAAGAGAGGGAAAGAGAGGGAAATAGAGGGTGTCAGGTCATTAGCTAAGGGCTCCCGGGAAAAAAATAAACAACCGAGCAATTACATTACGTCAACTAAACACTTGCTTCTCTGAACAATAAAGTATGGCTACAGGCCCGGGGAGGGTGGGTAAAAAACTTGTTGTCAAGTCGCTGCCTATTTTAAAATGAGATTGCCGCTTAAAAATGTTCAAACTAAAACAGACATAATCAGACCACGTAGCTAGACTTGATTGTTCTGAAGGGCATTGGGGCAGTGTGTTAAGTTGGAGTAATTAAACGGGTCAGTTATCAGAACGTTTTCAGGGGGGCAATCCATTCTTTCGAGAAGGTGGGGGTGGAGGTGGTGGAAATTGCCCTTAGCCCCAATGACAGTTCAAGAATAAAGAAGGCGACTGACAGACCAACCAATGAACCGAGAAACATTCAATATTAAGAATTCACAATTAAAGGGTTAAACTGATCAGAAATTATCAAACTAGATGATAATTTACTATTTCATACAAACGAAACTACATATAGTTCTTACATGTAAATAACACAAACGAACATAGTTTACAGCCATTTTGAATCTCTTCCTCGACTTAATGAGACGAATGTTGAAGAAGGCTGAAATATTTAAAAGCTTCATATCACAATAAAAGCCATTTCTAAACCCTTGAAGAGATTCAAAATGGCTGCGAACTACGTTTGTATGTTTGATTTACATGTAGGAACCATACGTAGTTTGGTATGTATTTTATAGTACTGAATTCTATATAACAGCTACCATGAATATCTGAAGTTTTCTAGCAAACATTGGATCGTGTCATCATTATGAACGTTCGGTACGATACCTGCAACCATTCTGTGATTACATGTATACAGTTATTAGTTATCTCTAAATGAGCTTTGATTCGCGTCGTTGACTATATAGACGACCAACGTCTCTACTAACAAATGATATCTATCCAAAGATGATTTGTTCGAAAAGAAGAAAGAAAATACGACCATAATTACCTGTTGAGGGACGTGAACTCCCGACATATTACTGTCACATTCTACCGTTACGTTCATCAGGTTTTCATGATCTTGTTTGGATTTCTCCGATTCTTCTTTACAAACTGCTTCATAATCAAAACAACATCGTCTATATACCTGACAATATTCATCACATGAACACCATAACTCAAAGAACTGGCCACAAACACCCGAACAACTTTGAGGAGTAAATTCCGAACAAGTGCCCAGGCCAATACTCGAACCATTGATCTTGGTAGTGATTGTAGAATTGACAATTGTTCTGTTTGTCTGAGTCGAGTCAAATGCTGATGTTGCTGGAATCAACAGAAAAACTACGAGCAGAAACATGGTGTTCATCGTTCTCAATATTCTCTGCCAACAGTCTGGAGTAAGTCATTTCGAGGGTCTCTTAAATATACTCTGTTCTAATTTCTATATTTGATAGGTAATGTGATAGTTATTAAAAAAGATCTTAGAACCCAATTTCCTTCAAGTCACCCAACACTATATTATTAATAATCAGGGGTAAAATTTAATAATTGTTATTCTTATAAATGAGAAGATTTTGATTAAATGATTAAATGATTAAATGATTAAATGATTAAAGAGTTAATGATGTTTTTTTGGTTCTCGAATGAAGAAAGGAAGAAAGTTGATAAAAATACGAGAGTAATTATATTTTCTATCAAATATTTTAACCAACTATCTTGTATCTCTCATTTGTCCGGATGCCTTCTACGTACTAAGCCAACGCCCACTTCCGTTCGCGTGTGTTAGTTACGTAAAATATTAATACGGAATTAACTACAGTAGAAACTGTATTTATAAACCTTTGGCGGCAAATCTCCTTGATGTCGCAAGTTGATTATAATTCAATAATAACCCTCTCTTGACAGGTTCTATATTTTGAGTTTTACAGTTGAGGGACAGGTTTTATTTTCGAGGGAATATATCTTGTAATATAATATAAGTGTTGAAGTAAGAACAACTTCTGCCCTTAATAAGTTTGTAAGATTCAAGCTGTGCTGTGATTCACACGTCATGAATAAATGGTTTTGTATTATTTTTATTGCTCTATGAGCATAATGTTTAATACATTTCAGATTGCGCGAGCGAATCTTACTGAGTTTGCGAATACATTGACCATTTTGTTATTACTGTTGGTCAACACCCTTCATAGCTCAAAAATCCAACCGACTTTGTTGAAAAAATTAAAATATTAAACGTACTTCCTAATGCAGTGCTCATCACATATACAAATATTGATAACAATACCGGTTTAGACACTGTCCGAATAGCATTTGAAAAAAACTGACAAGGAAATCTTAGATCTCTTAGAAATATACGTGAAATGACTTTGATTGTATAAAAATATTAAACGTACCTCCTAATGTTCATTACATTGGACGTTACTTCAATATATACAAATATTGATAACAATACCGGTTTCGACGCTTATGTTTTGTTAATTTTAACAATGATAATAAATTTGTTTTGGTGGTAGTGACTTGTCGTTTACTTTTTAATAAAGAAAAAGCTGATTTGTATAAATATTCTTTTACCCACTGGGCCTATATGAAAAATAAAAGTTGTTCTATGAGTTAAATTTTCTTTTCACCTTAACATAACAATGTATACCTTTATGTTTCTAGTAAAACTTTTCACTGGTCATCGTTAAGACACAACTTACACTTACAGTAATTATGATTTTAAAAGTGCGTTATAAAAATTCAAAACTATATTTTTGGAACGTATTTTTATCGGGTGACTTGTATCGTTTAATACTACATATAGAATTTTTAAATGTAGAATTGGATGTTCCAAATATTTGTTAAAATTCCTGAAACGACTCGTTTATACCAGTGAGAAAGGTCCTCGAAAGAGAAAGGCCTGGCCAAATACCCTCAGGCTTCGTTTCGTCCTCGGTCATTATCCTACACTAAAAGACCACTACGGTTTCTTCATGAAGGCGGCTGAAGCTCCACCCTCCAATAAAACTGTCAATGGGATGTTCACATTCAGGACTTTTTAACTAAAACTGGTATACTGGTCAATTGTCTGAGATCTATGAAATACCGCTTAAATAGAAAGTCTCTCTATACCATTTATACCTCATACATACTTCCTCATTTTGATTACTGTAATGTCATTTGGGATGGGTGCACTGCCGAACTAAAAGATGCTTTAGAAAATGTACAATTAGATGCACTCAGAACTATGGTGCTGTAAGGGGAACTAGCCATGATGTCATTTACAAGGAAACTGGATTCATCACACTATAGGAGAGACGAAGACGACATCAGCTAATCATATTGTATAAAACAATTAATTTGACTCCTATGTATCTTTCTGAATTAGTCCAAATTGAATCCAAACCATATAACTTCAGATGTAATAAGAAGCTTCAGGAATATCTATGTAGAACTCAGCTTTTCTATCACTTTTTTTACCATCAACAATACGTTAATAGAGAAGAAGAAGAAGAAGAAGAAGAAGAAGAAGAAAAGAATGTTTATTAACGTGTCACACGATGAAATATACATAAAATAGAACAACTTGCCCGAACAATTTTAAAACTGTCCACTCAGTAAAATCTTAAAAAAACATTCTTTAAATCACAAGATAGTATTGTCCCTTATTCATATTTATTTGGCAGCCGAAAATATCATATTCTACATTTCCTGTAGTGATCTCAATGCCTATAAATTTCTTCATTATATTTCAGACAGTCCTACATGTCAGTGTGGCCGTTAATTTGAAGATACTGAACATTTTCTTTTATACTGTCCCTTACATTCAGACACACGAAACCAATCCAAAATACTGATTCAACTATAGAAAAGTAGGACGTAAAACTCCATTCATTTTATTTCATTTGATTCAACTACCTCATTTGATAAATTCACATTGCCTCTTATACGGAACTGAATCATTATCACAATCTCTCAAAATTTTCGAAAAAGTACATTCATTTTTAAATATCAGCAGAAGATTCCAAGTTTAAGTAATTAAGTAATTATTTTACTGTCATTAATTTAGTTTTTTTTAACAAAATGTGATAATTTTATTATTTTAATAGTCCTGTATCTTCTTTTCTACTTTTATTTTATGTGTGTATTCTCATTTACATGTAATTATATTATTATATTGAATATATCATATTGTATTTCATTTAAATTGGTCTGTAATTTTGTATTAATAGGAAAAGGGATCATATAGGCGAAAGCCTGTTCCCTAATCCATTTCTCTTATGAATAAAATATTGTTCACACAAAAAAAAAAAAAAGCTCCACCCTTTTTTATAAAAACAAAACTCACGACTTGCACGAGCTTCTATTTCATTGGATAAACGTAACACGTGATCAATGTCGTAATAAGTTAAAGATGTCAATCATTTCATTTACGTTACAAGTCATATAGACCACGTGTCTTCAGTGGCAACGCCCCTAGAAAAATGGTTTGCACCCTCAATTGTACCCCCACCACTTTTATAAAGCAAATCGAAAAATATAGTTTTTATACGTTTTCGCGCTCCAAATTTATAGCAGAATGTTTAATCAATTCAATTACCTGCCTTACTCATCAACAAATCTAAACAAACTTCTTTTTTTTAAGTTCTTAACTCGTAAAAACCATGATCACATACACTACATAGTTAGATACATAGAATTGGTAAAAATATAAACACATAGTGATGTTTATATAAACCCAAGGAAAATAAAAAAAATTCTTTGCATGTTTCAGCAACAAACAGTTCCCAAAATACCCATAGAAACTTGAAACTTGGGATGGGATAAAGAGCCAATGTGAAAAATGTAAATTCCAATATTTGTCAAGTTGAATTGTAACTCTTAAATAAGAGGATTATTATATAAAGTATTAACTCAATATCTGTCAAATTGTCTAAATATTGAGTAATCTTTTAGACGAGATAAATAATTCAGGGTTAAGTCGGCGATGTTCTAATTTAAAGTCCAGTTCTTATCTGAATCAATCCCGTCTAACACCTGCTACTTTTCTCATCCCCTGTATCACGTGACTGGTGTTTTCAGGGCAATAACAACCAGTTTTCGCAAAACGCTAGAAATCAGTCAGGTACAATAGATAGAGGCAAGGTGTATCTTTAAAAAAGGACCCGGATTCAAAGGTGTTTTATAGTTTTAGTTACAAGGATCAGAAAACGGTTCAACCTTCAGAAGAAAGATCAACAAAATGTCCAACAAGGTACCGAGTTCTTACAGCGACTATTTAGGGGTAAGTTTCATGCTAATTCTTTCTGCAACACGATCTCTTGTGAAATCTCTTAATAAGGAAAACCGGTCTAATCATACATATCGACATAAGGATTCATTTTTGAAGGCTCTTCCTGTTTTCAGTGATATTAGATAATGAAAAATAATTTATTAGAAATTACATATATTTTAAATTCACCAATGGAAGACAATACAAACGATCTTCCAGAAATATAATAACTCAAGCGCGCTTGTTTTTTTGTAAAAAAGAAAATAAGGGTTGCTATTTTGTATCAGTAACATTGGATCATTGGCGTACCAGCTTGATCCAAGCGAAATGCATACTTTGTTTTCTGTAGAAGAAATGACAATTTATTTTAAAATGTCAAACAAGACGATTTGGAAATTAGTCAGTCATCCTGTCAGCTATCTACTTCAGTACGAGTGGTCTTGGTCGGAGTCTTTTTTCGCCAATTGGAGTCTTGCCTTAAGATTCACCGACTGACACGGGCACAAAAATCTCCATTCGGTCGTTTTTCACCTTGTCGATAATCTCGTGCGGATCATGCAATTGAAAAGAAAATTAATTTGATTGGATGATAACGATCTGTCTTGCAGACGATAAAACTATCGGAGACAATTATTAAACTTGTTTGATATTATAAATTCTAGGCGTTTGATGACGCCACTAATTGCAAGATACTCTGTATCACATAAGGACATCGCGATTAGTGATATCGCCAAACACTTAGTTTTAGTGGAATTGCAGGAACCGCAGATGTTTGATTGAAAATTGGAATTATACAAATTTATGCTATTAGTGTCCCTGATACACATAAATAAATTAAGAAAACCTCTTTACCATTCCCTTAAAAAATGAAGATAGTCTGATTAGTATGATATTAATAATTAATATTTATCTACACGGTCATTAGTTTCTCATCATTGTATAACAGCGTGTTAGATACGCCCATATGGCAGCTAACTCATAAAAAAAAGCCCGAAAAAGAGTATTATGATTTACAACATCGATGGGCGGAAACAGAAAACATGAAAAAATGTTTATAATTAATTTCATCCTGGTATATATCCTCACAGCTGGTGATCACGAGAGATTTGAGGTCACGTTGCTCCTACAGTTTGATTATCTCTAGTATTACTCTTCACTCAAGGATATTAACTGATCTTTAGCTAAGCCTCTTGGCATTGGTCGTGTCCTGGTTGTCCGTAGTTTTTAAAGGAACAGATACTCTGTGATATATAGAAAAGACATATATAGAAATAGAAAGTGAAATATTCTAGTTTGAAGTATTTTTGAAGGAATTATGACTGTGATTTTTGTACATTTCTAGTACTTATGAATACTATTTAGATAAGTTCAACCTGTTTTTCGTAATATCTAGAATAGTTAAGAAAGATGATTTATTGAGTATTTATTTAAAGCTATGTTGATTAGAATAAGGAGTACGTGGCTCACATATGACATATTTCACTTTAATTTTAACCTAGGTGATCAATATTTTAGCCTTGGTGATAATTATTTTAACCTTGGTGATAATCATATTAATCTTGGTGATAAATATTTTAACTAAGTTGATAATCATTTTGACCTTAGTGATAATTATTTTAACCCAGGTGATCAATATTTTAACCTAGGTGATAATTATTTTAACCTTAGTGATAATTATTTTAACCTAGGTGATAATTATTTTAACCTAGGTGATAATTATTTAACCTTAGTGATAATTATTTTAACCTTAGTGATAATTATTTTAACCTTAGTGATAATTATTTTAACCTAGGTGATAATTATTTTAACCTTAGTGATAATTATTTTAACCTAGGTGATAATTATTTTAACCTAGGTGATAATTATTTTAACCTTAGTGATAATTATTTTAACCTTAGTGATAATTATTTTAACCTAGGTGATAATTATTTTAACCTTAGTGATAATTATTTTAACCTAGGTGATAATTATTTTAACCTTGGTGATAATTATTTTAACCTTGGTGATAATCATTTTAACCTTAGTGATAATTATTTTAACCTTAGTGATAATTATTTTAACCTTAGTGATAATCATTTTAACCTTAGTGATAATTATTTTAACCAAAGTGATCAATATTTTAACCTTAGTGATAATTATTTTAACCTTAGTGATAATTATTTTAACCTAGGGGATCAATATTTTAACCTAGGTGATTAATATTGTAACCTAGCTGATAATTATTTTAACTCAAGTGATCATTATTTTGACCTAGGTGATCCTTATTTTAACCTAAGTGGTCAATATTTTGACCTAGGTCGTCAATATTTTAACCTAGGTGGTCATTATTCAAACTTAAGTGATCATTATTTAAACCTAGGTGCTAAATATTTTAACCTTGGTGATCATTATTTAAACCTAGGTGATTATTATTTAAACCTCGGTGATAATTATTTTAACTTAGGTAATGATTTTTTTAACCTAGGTGTTGAATATTGATTAGCGGCATTAAACATAGATCAATAAATTTCGAGATTATCCACAAAACTACATGTAATAATTGTCTTTCAAATATTACTTAATTTTGTGTATTTATTGGATTAAAGAGGGATTTTGTTGTATAGTTATGACACCAGATAAGTTCACTGATGAATATATATTCATATCGGCATTACCATTCTATGTAGATTTTAAAGTGGAACTGATAGATATAATATTAATTGTATTTTATCACCAAAAATTGGTACTTTGTTTTTCACCAAATTTTTTGTCTTTCAGCTCCATGGGTTATTGGATTCTTTATCGATGACGTCAGCAGTCCACGATGAACATCTTTTCATCATAACACATCAAGGTAATACGACAGGGACAGTGGCGTTCCCACACGTTCCCATCAAGAAAATAGTCTGGCGTTTTAAATTTTTTATCAATTTACATAGTGGAAGAATGAATCTGCGCCCTGGCCATTTTGAATCTCTTGCTCGACTAACTGACATTAAATGTATAAGGTGACATAATGATGTGTTTATTTTACAGCCTATGAATTGTGGTTTAAACAGATATTGTTTGAAATTGATTCAGTAAGAGATGTCTTCAGAGCACCGGTAAGTTCGTTTTTACCAGAGCACCGGTAAGTTTGTAAGTTAGTTTTTACCAGAGCATCGGTAACTTTGTTTTTACCAGAGCACCGATAAGTTTTTTTTACCAGAGCGCCTGTAAGTTTGCTTTTACCAGAGCACCGGTAAGTGTTTTTTTACCAAAGCATCGGTAACTTTGTTTTTACCAGAGCACCGATAAGTTTTTTTTACCAGAGCATCTTTAAGTTTGCTTTTACCAGAGCACCGGTAAGTGTTATTTTACCAAAGCATCAGTAAGTTTGTTTTTACCAGAGCACCGATAAGTTTGCTTTTACCAGAGCACCGGTAAGTTTGCTTTTACCAGAGCACCGATAAGTTTGTCTTTACCAGAGCACCGGTAAGTTTGTTTTTACCAGAGCATCGGTAAGTTTGTTTTTACCAGAGCACCGATAAGTTTGTTTTTACCAGAGCACCGGTAAGTTTGTTTTTACCAGAGCACCGGTAAGTTTGTTTTTACCAGAGCACAAGTAAGTTTGTTTTTACTAGAACCCCGGTAAGTTTGTTTTTACCAGAGCACAAGTAAGTTTGTTTTTACCAGAACACCGGTAAGTTTGTTTTTACCAGAGCATCGGTAAGTGTGTTTTTACCGGTTAAGTTTGTTTTTACCAGACCACCAGTAAGTTTGTTTTTTACCAGACCACCGGTAAGTTTGCTTTTACCAGACCACCGCTAAGTTTGTTTTTACCAGAGCATCGGAAAGTTTGTTTTTACCAGAGCACCGATAAATTTGTTTTTACCAGAACACCGGTAAATTTTTTTTTACCAGAGCACCAGTAAGTTTGTTTTTACCAGAGCACAGCTATCTAGCCCCGCGTTTCTCAGAATGATATTCCTGTTTTTCAATTTTAATTGGTAGAAAGCTTCCTTTGCGAGCAATTCGAATCAGCAAAACAAGGTATTTCTCGACTTGTCGCGAACTGTCACATAGTAATAGCTCGGCATATGTCAAATGTTCATCGATTGACTCCCAAAGAAGAATACTAGAAAAAAACGAGATAAGATTTGATATTTCACAGTCACAGTTTTTAGTGATGAGAATATTCTTCCCTCTGATTTACAGAATCTTCACCTCGATTATAAACAAATAATTAAATTCCTTCCTATAGTCCTTATTCACGCCTCGTTTCTAACACACTGAAAGCGAGGTTCATAACGTAAATTACGTCATCCATTGAAAAGCTGTCGACGTCATTTGAATGAATAGTCTATGTGACGTCACTAAACCCTGATCAACACCGAGAAAATGAGCTTAAAAATGTGTGAAGGTAAACTTCATCTGAATGTATGATTAATTAGTTTCGATTTTAATGAAGTAAAATATTATTAGTTTTGAGTTACTAGGAGTGGCGAAGTCAAAGTGGTGATTTTACTGCATTGACACTACGTTGTCTTTGTTTGTTTTTCTTATGAGCCTCGTTCTGGATTCAATATGACCAACGCGTGAATAAGCTCTTTTAGGCTGTTGAGTAAATCAATTGTTTGTTTTTTTCCTGTTTTAGTCAATTATATCTTATAAGATAAACAAATAGAACTTGGTTCAGATTTACTAACTCTAACTATTACTATTACTATTACTATTACTATTACTAACTCTAACTATGACTATTACTATTACTATTCCAACTCTAACTATTACTATTACTATTACTACTATTACTATTGCTATTACTAGTACTATTACTAACTCTAACAATTACTAACTATTACTATTACTATCATTATAACTATTACTTTTATTACTAACTATTACTCTCAATATTACTATTAATCAATTTTTTAAAACTCATTAGATTAAAGAGATTTCGAGAAGTTCTTTTTTAATTGTGCATGTGTGTTGGTAGCATTGGTTTGTACTGTTCCAAGTTTCAGTCAGTTGTCTGTGGTTCTTGCAATTAATCTAAAACTAACAATTCCTTTAACAGGAGACAAATAATCTAATTTCAGCTTCTAGATGAAAGTAAGACATTGTTAATAGTTAACAGATTAAACCGAGTCGTCCTCATTTTAAAGGTAATTCAAATTTACCAACACAATATCTCTCAATACAACTGTATTATCTGACCGACATAGTCAAATAAAATTCACAGTGACCAAAATTTCAAAATAGAGATTTTAGCAGGATAGAATACAGAATGGTCTCAGCTTTAAAATAATGCATCAATCAATTCTCTATGATGAAAATTCTTACAAGCAAAACATTTCCAGTATCCAAAAATAATATAGTAGTGGACTCCTCAAACGAGAAGTTTTATCAGGTGTTTCGTAAAGAATAAGTATGGTCTGCATATTTGTATCGAGTGTGACTCCCGCCTCTACTATAGAGGTGAAAAGAAAAAAGGGATACCACTAGAAACAGGTCTAGGAATCTAAGCTTATATATAATATGAAGCATTCTAATTAATATAACTAAATACTACTAGGCACCATGCCAGGTATTAATCTTCATATTAATATTTTCAAGTTATTGGTGGACCAGATTAATATACTAGAGACAATGACACCATTAGATTTCTTGGAGTTCAGGTAAGGTATTCCTTGTCCTCTAACATTTCGACATATCCGAATAGCTAGTAATATTCCAACAATGGCATAGAAATTCAAATTAACAAAGACAATAAATTATGCCTTCTCCTTGTTATTATGAGTACGTGATTTTAAAGCTATGCTCCGCCTACTTCAGGTCTGTGGCAAGTCTTATTTTGAAGTGAAAATTAAGCCTTCTAAATGTCAAAATTCATCTCAAGCCGTCAGAAATAGAGGCTCTAAGATCCCGGACATCGCCTCGGAGCGACACCTTTCGTTAACCCGCCATTAATTCTAGAAGTCTACTAATACTTGGCTTATTTCTCTGGTAAATATTATCATTAAGTCTTCATCGAAAGGTATCATTAAAACATCACGATATACACTTGCTCTATATCAACAGTCCCTCCAATTCACCCCCACCCCCATCAATCCTCCATCTCCGCTCATTGGCTGAAATACTAATCGTTAATTCTTATTATTTTTCCAGAACTGGTCTAGCAACAGCTTCGGGTTTCCAAAGTTTACAATTCCGACTTTTTGAAAATAAAATGGGTGTAAAAGAGGTAAGCAATCAACATTCTGGTGTTGAAATATGCCTCATATAGGTTTCAGTCTAGAATTCCTTTCTGGTTTAATAAAGATACTGACAATGAAGTCTTTAAGACTGTTTTCAATAATCTTTACAGTTTAATTAGGCAGAAAAGATAAGACTGGCATTTGTGAATATTTATACACAAGAAAAACAATATTAGTAATGTGGACAATCCGGAAGAAATGCCGATTTCAATAACACAGTTGCGGATTAGCATCGGGTGTTTTGGGAGGTTGGGTATGTCCTTCCTCGGTAGCATCATCTGCAACAGTGCTTTTGTAGTCGAGTTCAAATTCAAAAGATTAAAGTTAATAGGTTGAGGAAAAAAATCTGGGACAATCTTTCCCACTAGTAGAATCTTCACGTTGGTTTTGTTTTTGCTTCAGGATCACAGAGTAAAATATAACCAACAACATTATATCAGAGTTTTTAATGATCCGAAATCTATCGCTCAACTTAAAGACTCGATCGATTCGCCATCTTTACTGACTCTTGTCGAGGTAAGGTCAACACCATATACACATGTATATATACATACAAAACGTTTCAACATTTTACACTAGTTTTCATATTTATCTCCACTTCTTAAACACAACAGTAGTATTTCTATATTGCCCTACAATTGATGTATTTAGTACTATTTTAACAGTGGTATTTCTATATAGCTCTATAATTGATATATTTAGCACTATTTTAACAGTGGTATTTCTATATTGCCCTACAATTGATGTATTAAGTACTATTTTAACAGTGGTATTTCTATATAGCTCTACAATTGATGTATTAAGTACTATTTTAACAGTAGTATTTCTATATAACTCTACAATTGATGTATTGAGTACTATTTTAACAGAAGTATTTCTATATCACTCTACAATTGATGTATTGAGTACTATTTTAACAGTGGTATTTCTATATAGCTCTACAATTGATGTATTGAGTACTATTTTAACAGTGGTATTTCTATATAGCTCTACAATTGATGTATTGAGTACTATTTTAACAGTGGTATTTCTAAATAGCTCTACAATTGATGTATCGAGTACTATTTTAACAGCAGTATTTCTATATAGCTCTACAATTGATGTATTGAGTACTATTTTAACAGTGGTATTTCTATATAGCTCTACAATTGATGTATTGAGTACTATTTTAACAGTGATATTTCTATATCACTCTACAATTGGTGTATTGAGTACTATTTTAACAGTGGTATTTCTATATTGCTCTACAATTGATGTATTGAGTACTATTTTAACAGCAGTATTTCTATATAGCTCTACAATTGAAGTATTGAGTACTATTTTAACAGTGGTATTTCTATATAGCTCTACAATTGATGTATTGAGTACTATTTTAACAGTGATATTTCTATATCACTCTACAATTGGTGTATTGAGTACTATTTTAACAGTGGTATTTCTATATTGCTCTACAATTGGTGTATTGAGTACTATTTTAACAGTGGTATTTCTATATTGCTCTACAATTGATGTATTGAACACTATTTTAACAGTGGTATTTCTATATAGCTCTACAATTGATGTATTGAGTACTATTTTAACAGTAGTATTTCTATATAACTCTATAATTGATGTATTGAGTACTATTTTAACAGTAGTATTTCTATATCACTCTACAATTGATGTATTGAGTATTATTTTAACATTAGTATTTCTATATAACTCTACAATTGATATATTGAGTACTATTTTAACAGTAGTATTTCTATATAACTCTACAATTGATGTATTGAGTACTATTTCAACATTAGTATTTCTGTATAACTCTACAATTGATGTATTGAGTACAATTTTAACAGTAGTATTTCTATATAACTCTATAATTGATATATTGAGTACTATTTTAACAGTGGTATTTCTCTATAGCTCTACAATTGATATATTGAGTACTATTTTAACAGTAGTATTTCTATATCACTATACAATTGATGTATTGAGTACTATTTTAACAGTGGTATTTCTATATAGCTCTACAATTGATGTATTGTGTACTATTTTAACAGTAGTATTTCTATATAGCTCTACAATTGATGTATTGAGTACTATTTTAACAGTAGTATTTCTATATAGCTCTACAATTGATGTATTGAGTACTATTTTAACAGTGGTATTTCTATATCGCTCTACAATTGATGTATTGTGTACTATTTTAACAGTGGTATTTCTATATCGCTCTATAATTTCTGTATTGTGTACTATTTTAACAGTAGTATTTCTATATAGCTCTACAATTGATGTATTGAGTACTATTTTAACATTGGTCTTTCTATATCGCTCTACAATTGTTATATTGAGCACTATTTTAACAGTGGTATTTCTATATAGCTCTACAATTGATGTATTGAGTACTATTTTAACACTAGTATTTCTATATCTCTCTACAATTGATGTATTGAGTAATATTTTAACAGTGGTATTTCTATATTGCTCTACAATTGATGTATTGAGTACTATTTTAACAGTGGTATTTCTATATCACTCTAGAATTGATGTTTTGACTACTATTTTAACAGTGATATTTCTATATCACTCTACAATTGATGTTTTGAGTACTATTTTAACAGTGGTATTTCTATATCACTCTACAATTGATGTATTGAACATTGTTTTAACAGTGGTAATTCTATATCACTCTACAATTGATGTATTGAGTACTATTTTAACAGTGGTATTTCTATATCGCTCTACAATTGATGTATTGAGTACTATTTTAACAGTGGTATTTCTATATCGCTCTACAATTGATGTATTGAGTACTATTTTAACAGTAGTATTTCTATTTCGCTCTACAATTGATGTATTGAGTACTATTTTAACAGTGGTATTTCTATATCACTCTAGAATTGATGTTTTGAGTACTATTTTAACAGTGATATTTCTATATCACTTTACAATTGATGTATTGAACATTGTTTTAACAGTGGTATTTCTATATCACTCTACAATTGATGTATTGAGTACTATTTTAACAGTAGTATTTCTATATCACTCTACAATTGATGTATTGAGTACTATTTTAACAGTAGTATTTCTATATCACTCTACAATTGATGTATTTAGTACTATTTTAACAGTTGAATAACTCTATAATTGTTGTATTGAGTTCTATTTTAACAGTGGTATTTCTATATCGCTCTACAATTGATGTATTGAGTACTATTTTAACAGTAGTATTTCTATATCACTCTACAATTGATGTATTGAGTACTATTTTAACAGTAGTATTTCTATATAGCTCTACAATTGATGTATTGAGTACTATTTTAACAGTTGTATAACTCTATAATTGATGTATTGAGTACTATTTTAACAATTGTATTTCTATATCGCTCTACAATTGATGTATTGAGTACTATTTTAACAGTAGTATTTCTATATAACTCTACAATTGATGTATTGAGTACTATTTTAACAGTGGTATTTCTATATAGCTCTACAATTGATGTATTGAGTACTATTTTAACAGTTGTATAACTCTATAATTGATGTATTGAGTACTATTTTAACAATTGTATTTCTATATCACTCGAGAATTGATGTATTGAGTACTATTTTAACAGTAGTATTTCTATATAGCTCTACAATTGATGTATTGAGTACTATTTTAACAGTAGTATTTCTATATCACTCTACAATTGATGTATTGGGTACTATTTTAACAGTGGTATTTCTATATTGCTCTACAAGTGATGTATTGAGTACTATTTTAACAGTGGTATTTCTATATAGCTCTACAATTGATGTATTGAGTACTATTTTAACAGTAGTATTTCTATATCACTCTACAATTGATGTATGGAGTACTATTTTAACAGTAATATTTCTATATAGCTCTACAATTGATGTATTGAGTACTATTTTAACAGTAGTATTTCTATATCACTCTACAATTGATGTATTGAGTACTATTTTAACAGCAGTATTTCTATATAGCTCTATAATTGATGTATTGAGTACTATTTTAACAGTGATATTTCTATATCGCTCTACAATTGAAGTATTGAATACTATTTTAACAGTGGTATTTCTATATAGCTCTACAATTGATATATTGAGTACTATTTTAACAGTAGTATTTCTATATAGCTCTACAATTGATGTATTGAGTACTATTTTAACAGTAGTATTTCTATATAGCTCTACAATTGATGTATTGAGCACTATTTTAACAGTGGTATTTGTATAAAGCTCTATAATTGTTGTATTGAGTACTATTTTAAAAGTGGTATTTCTATATCACTCTACAATTGATGTATTGAGTACTATTATAACAGTAGTATTTTCAATATCACTCTACAATTGATGAATTGAGTACTATTATAACAGTGGTATTTCTATATAGCTCTATAATTGATGTTTTGAGTACTATTTTAACAGTAGTATTTCTATATAGCTCTACAATTGATGTATTGAGCACTATTTTAACAGTGGTATTTCTCTATAGCTCTATAATTGATGTTTTGAGTACTATATTAACAGTGGTATTTCTCTATAGCTCTATAATTGATGTTTTGAGTACTATTTTAACAGTAGTATTTCTATATAGCTCTACAATTGATGTATTGAGTACTATTATAACAGTAGTATTTCTATATCACTCTACAATTGATGTATTGAGTACTGTTTTAACAGTAGTATTTCTATATCACTCTACAATTGATGTATTGAGTACTGTTTTAACAGTAGTATTTCTATATGGCTCTACAATTGATGTATTGAGCACTATTTTAACAGTGGTATTTCTTTATAGCTCTATAATTGATGTATTGAGTACTATTTTAACAGTAGTATTTCTATATTGCTCTACAATTGATGTATTGAGTACTATTTTAACAGTTGTATTTCTATATAGCTCTACAATTGATGTATTGAGTACTATTTTAACAGTTGTATAAATCTATAATTGATACATTGATTATTGTATTTGTTTATGTATATTTAATAGCGATGGTTAGAAAGAACACCGGGTTTAAACGAAGATGACGGTTTTAATTTCTGGGATATTTTTCAACAAGTTGTTAAAAGATGGCAAGATGATTCTTACCTTTATCCTGCTCAGGTAAATACTATCTAATACAAAATCTAGTCCAAAGTATAGTAAAATTGAGAGTAACAATTGTGTAGTAGTGGACTCCTCCAAAGACAAGTACCATCAGGTGTTTTGAAAAGAATAGGCATGATGAAGAAAAGAATAATAATTGGGCTTGCTCAATAGTCTGGAATCTATAACACACGATGTCTCTTAACGTTTTTGTTTGTCAACTTGGCGTCTATTTCCGAGAGTTCACTCAGTTTACTGGAACTTATCATCACCAACATGAATCTTATTTTGATCAATTTACACCTCAGTGCATATCAAAATGGGACAGAACAATTTTTAACGATTGTATATTCACTGACACAGCGTTTCTGTCCTTGTAGACACTGGGACAACGTGTTACTGGTAACAATTTTTTTTACCTCACAACAGACAATATTTTGACGTTGAATCACTTTTCACTGACTTGTTATTATTTGTTAGGAAACTCGAGTAAAATTTGATTCAGTCATTAATCTTGATGTGATCATCGTTTTTTTTTCAATTTTGAACCTCTCACAAGTGCTCAAATTGCCCACAGCCTTTTAATCAATTTTATTCTTTTTACCACTGACTCAAGACAAAGGGAAAGATTCACCATCTGTTTGCCCAATCATACTTTAGTCTCAGAAACATAATTTTAGCTAAGGTATTCAATCATAGTGTTCACAGCTCACTGTCAAAATTTTAGCCATCAAATGCATATTTGTCCAGACTTCTAACTCACATTATTTTGTAGACGGAAGACGATGAAGATATTAAAGAGAGTCATTTAGCAGATTATCATAAATCTAGGGTAAGTTGTAAACCATCCAGTTCTACCAAAATCTGATTTAAATTCTGCTCTTTTGTAAAAAGTTTCCACTATCAAAAACGGCGTAAATTATACCTGAAAATATTTCTAAAGTATGCTATTTATATCTATGTATCTTCTTGATCAAACTGAATTTTTTTTAAAAGGGCTAGTTAAAAACGGAGAGTTATAATTGTTATTAAGCAGTTTGACCTACAAAAAAAGCAGAATGCCCCTTTGAATAGTTTGATATCTGTTACTATTGAGTTCACTGCAATTCTTTCTTGATCGGTAAAACATATTTGATAGAGATAATACATATGATACATGTTAGAACTAATAGTTATATCTAATTGTATCGAAGTGTATCTAGGTGTATCTAGGTGTATCTAATTATATCTGACTGTATCTAATTGTATCTAGGTGTATCTAATTGTATCTGATTTTATCTAGGTGTATCTAATTGTATCTAATTGTATCTAATTGTATCTAGGTGTATATTATTGTACCTAGTTGTATCTGGTTTTATTGTGTTTTTTTATCGTATTGTATCTAATTGTATCTTGTACCTAGTTGTATTCAATTATGTATTATTGTATTTAATTGTATTCTATTTACAGGAAACGTTCGAGTCTCTGTTTGATGTGGAAAAGTATAACTCACAACGAGAACGAGGTAGGCCTTGATATATAACTTACATAATAATATATTAAAACAGTAATTATAACTATATAGTACAGATATAACTTATATAATAATATATTAAAACAGTAATTGTAACTATGTAGTAAAGTTGAAAACAATACAAGAATCTAAACTATTCATCAAAGTAGACAGTCTGATGAGGCTA
>NW_008708996.1:22656-23630 GCF_000327385.1 Lottia gigantea
TTAGTGATAATTATTTTAACCTTAGTGATAATTATTTTAACCTAGGGGATCAATATTTTAACCTAGGTGATAAATATTGTAACCTAGCTGATAATTATTTTAACTCAAGTGATCATTATTTTGACCTAGGTGATCCTTATTTTAACCTAAGTGGTCAATATTTTGACCTAGGTCGTCAATATTTTAACCTAGGTGGTCATTATTCAAACTTAAGTGATCATTATTTAAACCTAGGTGCTAAATATTTTAACCTTGGTGATCATTATTTAAACCTAGGTGATTATTATTTAAACCTCGGTGATAATTATTTTAACTTAGGTAATGATTTTTTTAACCTAGGTGTTGAATATTGATTAGCGGCATTAAACATAGATCAATAAATTTCGAGATTATCCACAAAACTACATGTAATAATTGTCTTTCAAATATTACTTAATTTTGTGTATTTATTGGATTAAAGAGGGATTTTGTTGTATAGTTATGACACCAGATAAGTTCACTGATGAATATATATTCATATCGGCATTACCATTCTATGTAGATTTTAAAGTGGAACTGATAGATATAATATTAATTGTATTTTATCACCAAAAATTGGTACTTTGTTTTTCACCAAATTTTTTGTCTTTCAGCTCCATGGGTTATTGGATTCTTTATCGATGACGTCAGCAGTCCACGATGAACATCTTTTCATCATAACACATCAAGGTAATACGACAGGGACAGTGGCGTTCCCACACGTTCCCATCAAGAAAATAGTCTGGCGTTTTAAATTTTTTATCAATTTACATAGTGGAAGAATGAATCTGCGCCCTGGCCATTTTGAATCTCTTGCTCGACTAACTGACATTAAATGTATAAGGTGACATAATGATGTGTTTATTTTACAGCCTATGAATTGTGGTTTAAACAGATATTGTTTGAAATTGATTCAGTAAGAGATGTCTTCAGAGCACGGGGATCCTCAGAGTCGA
>NW_008708996.1:33451-44764 GCF_000327385.1 Lottia gigantea
ACAGTAATTGTAACTATATAGTAGAGGTGTAACTTATATAATAATATATTAAAACAGTAATTGTAACTATAAAGTAGAGGTGTAACTTATATAATAATATATTAAAACAGTAATTATAACTATGCAGTAGAGATATAACTTATATAATAATATATTAAAACAGTAATTATAACTATGTAGTAGAGATATAACTTATATAATAATATATTAAAACAGTAATTGTAACTATATAGTAGAGGTGTAACTTATATAATAATATATTAAAACAGTAATTGTAACTATATAGTAGATGTGTAACTTATATAATAATATATTAAAACAGTAATTGTAACTATATAGTAGAGGTGTAACTTATATAATAATATATTAAAACAGTAATTGTAACTATATAGTAGAGGTGTAACTTATATAATAATATATTAAAACAGTAATTATAACTATGCAGTAGAGATATAACTTATATAATAATATATTAAAACAGTAATTATAACTATGTAGTAGAGATATAACTTATATAATAATATATTAAAACAGTAATTATAAATATGTAGTACAGGTATAACTTATATAATAATATATTAAAACAGTAATTGTAACTATGTAGTAGAGGTGTAACTTATATAATAATATATTAAAACAGTAATTATAACTATGTAGTAGAGGTATAACTTATATAATAATATATTAAAACAGTAATTATAACTATGCAGTAGAGTTATAACTTATATAATAATATATCAAAACAGTAATTGTAACTATATAGTAGAGATATAACTTATATAATAGTATATTAAAACAGTAATTATAACTATGTAGTAGAGGTATAACTTATATAATAATATATTAAAACAGTAATTATAACTATGTAGTAGAGGCATAACTTATATAATAATATATTAAAACAGTAATTATAACTATGTAGTAGAGGTATAACTTATATAATAATATATTAAAACAGTAATTATAACTATATAGTAGAGGTATAACTTATATAATAATATATTAAAACAGTAATTGTAACTATGTACTAGAGGTATAACTTATATAATAATATATTAAAACAGTAATTGTAACTATGTAGTAGAGGTATAACTTATATAATGATATATTAAAACAGTAATTATAACTATGTAGTAGGGGTATAACTTATATAATAATATATCAAAACAGTAATTATAACTATGTAGTAGAGATATAACTTATATAATAATATATTAAAACAGTAATTATAACTATGTAGTAGAGGTGTAACTTATATAATAATATATTAAAACAGTAATTGTAACTATGCAGTAGAGTTATAACTTATATAATAATATATTAAAACAGTAATTGTAACTATGTAGTAGAGGTATAACTTATATAATAATATATTAAAACAGTAATTATAACTATGCAGTAGAGTTATAACTTATATAATAATATATTAAAACAGTAATTATAACTATGTAGTAGAGGTATAACTTATATAATAATATATTAAAACAGTAATTATAACTATGCAGTAGAGTTATAACTTATATAATAATATATCAAAACAGTAATTGTAACTAAATAGTAGAGATATAACTTATATAATAGTATATTAAAACAGTAATTATAACTATGTAGTAGAGGTATAACTTATATAATAATATATTAAAACAGTAATTATAACTATGTAGTAGAGGTATAACTTATATAATAATATATTAAAACAGTAATTATAACTATGTAGTAGAGGTATAACTTATATAATAATATATTAAAACAGTAATTATAACTATATAGTAGAGGTATAACTTATATAATAATATATTAAAACAGTAATTATAACTATGTAGTAGAGGTATAACTTATATAATAATATATTAAAACAGTAATTATAACTATGTAATAGAGGTATAACTTATATAATAATATATTAAAACAGTAATTATAACTATATAGTAGAGATATAACTTATATAATAATATATTAAAACAGTAATTGTAACTATGTAGTAAAGTTGAAAACAATACAAGAATCTAAACTATTCATCAAAGTAGACAGTCTGATGAGGCTAGTAAAACAAAAACAACATAGTTTATACACGACAAAATTAGTTTGGGTTGAAAGAGATCTGGGCTCACGAGCGTCACCTGAAAACACAAGTAAAATAAAGCCTTCTGAAAATTGACCAGTTCACGAGAAATAATTCAATATACGTAGGATAATCCTTTGTATTGAGGTTATTGGACAGATTTGACATTAGTGTTGTTTTAGATTCTAGACTGTCTATAAAAGAAGACTGAAGTAATTCCGTTTTGATGACCATAACTTTAAATATTCATTTGCTACGATAAGAGTTGAATACTGTCAAAAAACATTCCGATTTCAAACATTGTGTACTATGAGCTTCATTTTAACAATCATCTTATCATCTTTATCTGATTGTGGTTCTTCTTTCAGATCGTTCTTCACATCCTCTCGTTATATTTTTCTTATCACAGTAATCAGTTATCAAATAAAAAGCTGTATAAAAACACGAAACCTCGTGAATATGAGGGAATGACAAACATTGAAACAGAAATAGAAACATCGTTTAGCATAATAATTTAAGATGCGGGCACACGTCTTGGTCGAAGATTTTTGAGTAAAATCTCGCGTGTGCAGGTGCTTCCACGACAAGATTATCGTGTTGCCGACAGCATTTATAATAAAATTGTCTCTGATAGTTTTATCGTCTGCAAGACAGATCGTCATCATCCAATCAGATCAATTTTCCTTTCAATTGCATGCTCCGCAGATGATTATTGATAGGGTGGAAAACGACCTACTGGAGATTTTTGTCTCCTCGTGTGTCCCGTGCCATCGTTGAAACTCAAGACAAGACTCTAATCGAAGGACAAAAGTCTCCGACCATGACCGCTCGTGTGCCTGCACCTGTAACTTTCAGGGTATGAAGTGTGGCATTGGAATAATTTGCTGAAAGGATATAGTTGGGTTTTCCCACTATTTGTATATTTTAGGTAAAAAATTGGCCACCTTCATCTGTAAAGAAGAAGTACAGAGATATCAGTCACCAACCAAATATATAACACGGCGTGATCTTCAGTTGAATATTGAAATCCTTCAGAAATAAATTTAGATTTGTTTTATATTTGATCAGATAAATACAGATAGAGACAAATATCATGGACAGAAAATAGACCATTGTAAATATTTAGCATAAAATCCCCCTGAGATAAAATAGCTATAATCAAATTCTAATCAGACAGTGTAATTAATTATGAATATTTAATCAGTAATAATATTGACAAGGGGAGGTAACTATTAGTTTAGGAGATTCTATCAATATATTTTGTTGATTGTTACTAGTTGACATTTTATCACTGATATAACTTGATTTCATCTTATTAGTACATTAAAAAAATCAAAAACAAGAGGTGTGACGCCAGGCAGGGTATACTTACTCTTCTAGACATCTTATACCATGATGCTCAATGGGTTGGAGGGTGTGGTGCCGCTTAGGGTCATTACATTTTATAAACATTATAAGAAAGATAAAAAGCAGTGTGTGGCGCCAGGCAGGGTATGTTTACACTTCTAGACACATGATACCATCATTAAATATTCACTTATAATTGTTTCGTTTTGCGGTTCGGATCGTTAATACTTGTTTTATTTATTCGTTTCATTATCTCAATCAAGGTAAGGTTTCACTAGTTAGTAAAGAGATTCGTTTTATTTATTAACTCAATGCTGGATCCTCTTATTAGCTCACTGGGGTGGAAGGAGGGATGGTTTGTAAGGAGGGGCCGGGTCATTACATTTTATAAACATGAGAAGAAAGCGAAAAAGTAAAACTCCGTTCCATTTCTTCTATTACAGGTGAAAGACGATTGAGTCACCTGGCGTTTCAAGGAGCTCTGTTGATATCTCTGTACAGAGAGGAGCCGAGATTTAATCAGCCGTTTCAGATTCTCACCTTATTGATGGACATTGATTCACTCATCACGAAATGGAGATGTAAGATATTTTTTAGTAATTTACATTTGCGAAATCAGTGGCTTTACTGCCATAGTAACTAATCCACTGACCGGCGCCCATCACTGACTGGCGCCCATCATTGCCCGGCCCCCCATCACTGACCGGCCCCCATCATTGACCGGCGCCCATCATTGCCCGGCCCTCATCATTGACCGGTGCCCATCACTCACCGGCCCCCATCATTGACCGACACCCATCATTGACAGGCGCCCATCACTGACCGGCGCCCATCACTGACCGTCCCACATCACTGACCGAAATAAAAATTGAAATAGCATTAACTACAGAAAATCTTTAATTTTTCCATTAACAGAGTTAATTTCACCCTACAGTATCTCATAATATAGGGAAAAAACTATGTTAAACAAAAATTTCTAGTTCGACCAGCGGTGGGTGTAAAATTCCGAATTCCCGAACTGTCCGGATTGTGTCAGAAAAGACAAAAAAATCGAAACTAAATTTGTGTCAAAGGTCCTGCACAAATTCGGGAAGCAAAACATTTTACATCAAAAAACGAATTGGTTTGGTCAAATCACAATTTTTTTCTTTATTGTTCGTGTACACCGTGCTAGTTTATAATAATGCCGTCTATGAATTGATATTTTTGATTTTTAATGAATATAATCGCTATTATTCAATGGACACTTTTTGTTGTCTGTGATAATTATCTCCCTTGAATAGCAACCATGCCATGGTGACAACACAGTGGGAGATTTAAATCTAAATAGCTACCAAAAGTTTGAACTCTTGGTTGTTGCAGTTCCTCACAACCAGGCAACATCTTCCCCACCCTTGTCCCCCTCCCATTCAGAAACTGTGTTGGTCGATAAGGGGGCTGCGGGAGAAGATTGGAAACACACCTCTACAGCTACGTGGTATTTGGTGGAAACCTGTTACAGATTTTTTAGGGAATCACACTCACAGTCGAATTCAACTACTAGTACTCCTCCTCCAAGCTATATCCACAGAGATATGTCTAAAATAAAAGAGCTGCTAAGCCTCACTGGGAAAGGATTTCGTCATGAAAACAATATACTATAATAATAGTAAAAATACTAATGTGAAAAGGAAAGTGACTGAAGTCACAAAGTGATTTGACCAAAGGAAAGCTTTTAAAAATATTCAAATGTTTTGATTCCCGAATTTGTGCACGACCTTTGGCGCAATTTTAGTTTCAATTTTTTTGTCTTTTCTGGCCCAATTCGGACAGTTCGGGAATTCGGAATTTTACACCCACCGTTCAACCAGTGTTTAAATTCGTCACCTGAGATTCAAACTGTTCTATATCCACAAAATTGGTTTTCGAGAAAATGGAGTTCAAAACCACAGATCTTTTCAGTACTTTATTGGAACAAAGCGATATTTTGCATAATATTGGTGGTGTAAATTTATTAGATATCATTAAATAGTCTATTTTCAGCATTTACAGGTAAAACATGATTTTGGTATTGGACCTTTTGAACTATTGTTTACACTAACTATCTCATCCTTTTGTGTCCTATTTCATGACCTAGGCCAGTGCTTTTGGTGGAATAAAAGTGGACATAGACCAGTCTGGTTCTCAGGTGACAGAAATCAAAACGTTGATCCTACGACGATTTCTGAGGAAATATCGCAATTTTGAGAAAATAATTGTTGCAACAATGTTAGCATACGACTTTTACCAATCGATCTATAGATTCAAATCTCCAGAGGACAGACCCTGCACACACATGATCTTAGATCTAAACTCAACATTATGAATTGTTGACGATTCGGTATATACAGTGATCCATTCAAACAATATATATAGTGTCGATGTATTGCTACTCTATTTCAGATAAACATGTGTTGATGTATTGCTACTCTATTTCAGATAACCATGTGTTGATGTAATGCTACTCTATTTCAGATTACCATGTGTCGATGTATTGCTACTCTATTTCATATAACCATGTGTCGATGTATTGCTACTCTATTTCAGATAAACATGTGTTGATGTATTGCTACTCTATTTCAGATAACCATGTGTCGATGTATTGCTACTCTATTTCAGATTACCATGTGTCGATGTATTCTTACTCTATTTCAGATTACCATGTGTTGATGTATTCCTACTCTATTTCAAATTACCATGTGTCGATGTATTGCTACTCTATTTCAGATTACCATGTGTCGATGTATTGCTACTCTATTTCAGATAACCATGTGTCGAAGTATTCCTACTCTATTTCAGATTACCATGTGTTGATGTATTCCTACTCTATTTCAGATTACCATGTGTCGATGTATTGCTACTCTATTTCAGATTACCATGTGTTGATGTATTGCTACTCTATTTCAGATTACCATGTGTTGATGTATTCCTACTCTATTTCAGATAACCATGTGTTGATGTATTGCTACTCTATTTCAGATTACCATGTGTTGATGTATTCCTACTCTATTTCATATTACCATGTGTCGATGTATTGCTACTCTATTTCAGATTACCATGTGTCGATGTATTCTTACTCTATTTCAGATTACCATGTGTCGATGTATTGCTACTCTATTTCAGATAACCACGTGTCGATGTATTGCTACTCTATTTCAGATAAGCATGTTTTGATGTATTGCTACCCTATTTCAGATAACCATGTGTCGATGTATTGCTACTCTATTTCAGATAACCATGTGTTGATGTAATGCTACTCTATTTCAGATAACCATGTGTTAATGTGATGCTACTCTATCTAAGATAACCACGTGTAGATGTATTGTTACTCTATTTCAGATAACCATGTGTTGATGTATTGCTACTCTATTTCAGATTACCATGCGTTGATGTATTGCTACTCTATTTCAGATAACCATGTGTTGATGTATTGCTACTCTATTTCAGATAACCATGTGTTGATGTATTGCTACTCTATTTTGAGATAAACATGCGTTGATGTATTGCTACTCTATTTCAGATAAACATGTGTTGATGTATTCCTACTCTATTTCAGATAACCATGTGTTGATGCAATGCTACTCTATTTCAGATAAACGTGTTGATGCAATGCTACTCTATTTCAGATTACCATGCGTTGATGTATTGCTACTCTATTTCAGATAACCATGTGTTGATGTATTGCTACTCTATTTCAGATAACCATGTGTTGATGTATTGCTACTCTATTTTGAGATAAACATGCGTTGATGTATTGCTACTCTATTTCAGATAAACATGTGTTGATGTATTCCTACTCTATTTCAGATAACCATGTGTTGATGCAATGCTACTCTATTTCAGATAAACATGTGTTGATGTATTGCTACTCTATCTAAGATAACCATGTGTTGATGTATTCCTACTCTATTTCAGATAACCATGTGTTGATGCAATGCTACTCTATTTCAGATAAACATGTGTCGATGTATTGCTACTCTATCTAAGATAACCATGTGTTGATGTATTCCTACTCTATTTCAGATAAACATGTGTTGATGCAATGCTACTCTATTTCAGATAACCATGTGTCGATGTATTGCTACTCTATTTCAGATAAACATGTGTTGATGTATTCCTACTCTATTTCAGATAACCATGTGTCAATGTATTGCTACTCTATCTAAGATAACCACGTGTCGATGTATTGCTACTCTGTTTCAGATAAGCATGTTTTGATGTATTGCTACTCTATTTCAGATAACCATGTGTCGATGTATTGCTACTCTATTTCAGATAACCATGTGTTGATGTGATGCTACTCTATTTCAGATAACCATGTGTTGATGTGATGCTACTCTATCTAAGATAACCACGTGTAGATGTATTGTTACTCTATTTCAGATAACCATGTGTTGATGTGATGCTACTCTATTTCAGATAACCATGTGTCGATGTATTGCTACTCTATTTCAGATAACCATGTGTTGATGTGATGCTACTCTATTTCAGATAAACATGTGTTGATGTGATGCTACTCTATTTCAGATAAACATGTGTCGATGTATTACTCTATTTCAGATAACCATGTGTTGATGTAATGCTACTCTATCTAAGATAACCATGTGTTGATGTATTGCTACTCTATTTCAGATAAACATGTGTTGATGTGATGCTACTCTATTTCATATAAACATGTGTCGATGTATTCCTACTCTATTTCAGATAAACATGTGTTGATGTGATGCTACTCTATTTCAGATAACCATGTGTTGATGTAATGCTACTCTATTTCAGATAAACATGTGTCGATGTATTCCTACTCTATTTCAGATAACCATGTGTTGATGTGATGCTACTCTATCTAAGATAACCATGTGTTGATGTATTGCTACTCTATTTCAGATAACCATGTGTTGATGTGATGCTACTCTATTTCAGATAAACATGTGTCGATGTATTCCTACTCTATTTCAGATAACCATGTGTTGATGTGATGCTACTCTATTTCAGATAAACATGTGTCGATGTATTACTCTATTTTAGATAACCATGTGTTGATGTAATGCTACTCTATTTCAGATAAACATGTGTCGATGTATTCCTACTCTATTTCAGATAACCATGTGTTGATGTGATGCTACTCTATTTCAGATAAACATGTGTCGATGTATTACTCTATTTTAGATAACCATGTGTTGATGTAATGCTACTCTATTTCAGATAAACATGTGTCGATGTATTCCTACTCTATTTCAGATAACCATGTGTTGATGTGATGCTACTCTATTTCAGATAAACATGTGTCGATGTATTACTCTATTTTAGATAACCATGTGTTGATGTAATGCTACTCTATTTCAGATAAACATGTGTCGATGTATTCCTACTCTATTTCAGATTACCATGTGTTGATGTATTGCTACTCTATTTCAGATTACCATGTGTTGATGTAATGCTACTCTATTTCAGATAACCATGTGTTGATGTGATGCTACTCTATTTCAGATAACCATGTGTCGTTGTATTGCTACTCTATTTTAGATACCCATGTGTTGATGTGATGCTACTCTATTTCAGATAAACATGTGTCGATGTATTACTCTATTTCAGATAACCATGTGTTGATGTAATGCTACTCTATTTCAGATAAACATGTGTCGATGTATTCCTACTCTATTTCAGATTACCATGTATTGATGTGATGCTACTCTATCTAAGATAACCATGTGTTGATGTATTGCTACTCAATTTCAGATAAACATGTGTTGATGTGATGCTACTCTATTTCATATAAACATGTGTTGATGTATTGCTACTCTATCTAAGATAACCATGTGTTGATGTAATGCTACTCTATCTAAGATAACCATGTGTTGATGTATTGCTACTCTATTTCAGATTACCATGTATTGATGTGATGCTACTCTATCTAAGATAAACATGTGTTGATGTATTGCTACTCTATTTCAGATTACCATGTGTTGATGTATTGCTACTCTATTTCAGATAACCACGTGTCGATGTATTGCTACTCTATTTCAGATAAACATGTGTTGATGTATTGCTACTCTATTTCATATAACCACGTGTCGATGTATTGCTACTCTATTTCAGATAACCATGTGTTGATGTGATGCTACTCTATTTCATATAACTATGTGTTGATGGTATTGCTACTCTATTTCAGATAAACATGTGTTGATGTGATGCTACTCTATCTAAGATAACCATGTGTTGATGTATTGCTACTCTATTTCAGATTACCATATGTTTATGTAATGCTACTCTATTTCATATAAACATGTGTTGATGTATTGCTACTCTATTTCAGATTACCATGTGTTGATGTAATGCTACTCTATTTCATATGAACATGTGTTGATGTATTGCTACTCTATCTATGATAACCATGTGTCGATGTATTGCTACTCTATTTCAGATAAACATGTTTTGATGTATTGCTACTCTATTTCAGATAACCACGTGTCGATGTATTGCTACTCTATTTCAGATAACCACGTGTTGATGTAATGCTACTCTATTTCAGATTATCATGTGTTGATGTATTGTTACTCTATTTCATATAACCATGTGTCGATGTATTGCTACTCTATTTCAGATAAACATGTTTTGATGTATTGCTACTCTATTTCAGATAACCATGTGTTGATGTAATGCTACTCTATTTCATATAACCATGTGTTGATGTATTGCTACTCTATTTCAGATAACCATGTGTTGATGGTTCAGAGAATGATAGGAAGTAAGGTTGGTACTGGGGGATCGTCTGGATATCAGTATCTTAGAGCTACAATCAGGTAATAATCGCAATTTACCAGTTTCCTGTAATTCAAGAAATGTGTAACCGTATGAAACGTCAGATAGTATAGTGATAGAACACCTTTTACAATCTCTTTGAAATCTAGCAATAGAAATTCCAGAACGTAATAATCTCTCAGCATCACCTCTTTTATGTATCACTCAAACCCTAGATTGAATGTTTATCGTTATTTTTTTAAGTGACAGGTATAAAGTATTTCTAGATTTATTCAACCTATCCACCTATATCATACCCCGAGCCTATATACCTCCAATGACCAACAGAATGAAGCGACGACTCAGCGTTCTGTCTACAGAGGATCTTTTAAAAATGAAACAACGAAATGGATCGAAATCAGATTTAATCAATGGTGTTCGAGATCGTTTGTCTCTAAACGAAGATGACGGCGAGGACGAAGAAGAAAAGAAAACTGGACCAGTGAAATTTGAAATATAAAATTCAAAAAATCTGAATTGACGACAAAATGAATAAATCGACTTATATGGGACTTTGGTCGAGGTTTTGATTAACGGAATAGAAATGCTTGTACGGATTTTTATTGTAATTAAATTTTGAGTTTGATGTCATACTGTCTCATTGTAAATAAATACACAGTCTGATTAAAAGTCGACCAAATTTTTGTTTTTTTTTCTATTAGCTTTTACTTTCATGCATCCAATAAAGTTAGTTCTAACGACAGCCCTCTTAAACATTCCTCTCATTAACCTTCAGATCTAATCTGACGACCTTTATTTAGCTGGCGATGAGGCAATGGCGTTTGTTGTTTTATAAACGCCACGCGAATTTCCGTTAGTTATGCAAAAATAAAAGCTAATGTAAATATACACGACTACAAAGAAATGAATCCTATAACAAACACGGCTACATTGTAAATATATACTGTTATATACAAGACTACATTGTAAATATATACTGTAATATACACCGATACATTTTAAATAAATACTGTAATATACACCGCTACATTGTAAATATATACTGTAATATACACAGCTACATTATAAATATATACTGTTATAAACACGACTACATTGTAAATATATACTGTTATATACACGACTAC
>NW_008708996.1:47414-81529 GCF_000327385.1 Lottia gigantea
TATTGTAATATATACTGTAATATACACCGCTGCATTATAAATATATACTGTAATATACACCGCTTCATTGTAAATATATACTGTTATATACAAGACTACATTGTAAATATTTACTGTTATATACACCGCAACATTGTAAATATATACTGTAATATACACCGCTGTATTATAAATATATACTGTAATATACACCACTACATTGTAAATATATACTGTAATATACACCACTACATTGTAAATATATACTGTTATATACAAGACTACATTGTAAATATATATTGTAATATACACGACTACATTGTAAATATATACTGTTATATACACGCTACATTGTAAATGTATACTGTTATATACACCGCTACATTGTAAATATATACTGTTATATACATGACTACATTGTAAATATATACTGTTATATACACGACTACATTGTAAATATATACAGTAATATACACGACTACATTGTAAATATATATTACAGTATATATTTACAATGTAGTCGTGTATATAACAGTATATATTTACAATGTAGCAGTATATATAACAGTATATATTTACAATGTAGCAATGCATATAACAGTATATATTTACAATGTATCGGTGTATATAACAGTATATATTTACAATGTAGCAGTGTATATAACAGTACATATTTACAATGTAGCAGTGTATATTACAGTATATATTTACAATGTAGTCGTGTATATTACAGTATATATTTACAATGTATCGGTGTATATTACAGTATATATTTACAATGTAGCGGTGTATATAACAGTATATATTTACAATGCAGCAGTGTATATTACAGTATATATTTACAATGTAGCGGTGTATATTACAGTATATATTTACAATGTAGCGGTGTATACAACAGTATATAATATTTCGATATTGTCTTTTGAACGCCAGTATATATAGATATATATTGATATTGTAATTAGGTAGTGAAAGTAGCTTATGAACTCAATAAATGTCACAACTTTTATATTTATAAAATCTCTTGTGTAGCTTTTTTATTCGTTAGATTTTAGATCATCCGTAACCTCGCCGTTCTTACATAGAAATAACTGACACGAACTTCGTAAACCATCATTGAAATCACTACTCTAGAAAAATTATTGTTATCTTTGTAGACATAGATCAACAAAACCTTCACTGGTATGTGTATAATTTGAATTAGCCGTTGTTCAAGGCGGCAGGCCCCATAGAGAGTCTACAATATAATTTAAAGAAAAATAAGGACAGCTTAACATCAGCAAGTACTAATATTGGGGCCAATGGTGATGATCATGGGTGTGTCGATAATCAGAAACTGTTGACCGAGGCAATAACCGAAACTGAAATTTTGAATTGCCCGAAAAACATGAAATCTGGCACATCACCTGGTCCCGACGGAATAGGTATCGACGTATTTAAGGCATGTCCAGAACTATTTGCAAATATCCTATGTAAATTATTCAATGGAGTGTTCAACGCAGACACTTACTTTCCAGAGTCATGGTCAAATGCATTAATTGTCCCCCTTCATCTGCCACATCTGACCTCAATAACTATGGGGGAATATCTCTACTGAACTGTGTTAACAAAATTATGCATCTGTGTTGAATTCAAGATTGCAAACTTGGTCAGATATAAATGATAAATATGTAGAAGCTCAAGCTGGTTGCAGACCGCAGTATTCAACTGTGGATCATATTTTTTACACTGAGTGGCCTCGTAGAAAAGTATTTGACAAAATCAAAAGGTAGATTTTACACACTATTTGTAGATTTTTCAAAAGCGTTTTGACTCGATAAATAGACAAAAACTGATGTCATTGCTTTTTACAAGGGGCATTCAGGGTAAAATATATAGAGCTTTAGTTAATGTGTATACATCTGTGCTATCTAGAGTTAAGTTAGGTAACCGAATAACCTCATATTTCGAATGCCACACTGGTGTACGCTGGGGATGTATTTTAAGCCCAATATTATTCTGCTTCTATATAAACCAATTAATTGATCTCCTGGAAAAAAGCAATGCTAGAGGAATATTTACCATACAAGAGGTCAAGGACATATTGGCATTATTGAACGCTGAAGTTTAGTCTCTGACAGTGTAGGCGACCTACAAAAGAAGATTAACACTCTAGAACTTTTCTGTGAAAATTGGCAATTAAATGTCAATCTTAGCAAAACAAAAATAATAGTTTTCCGTAATGGAGGTATCTTGAGGAAAAATGAAAAATGGATCTTTAAGGGTGACCGCCTCGAATGTGTCACATACTACAATTACTTAGGTTTCATATTTTCCTCTAGGTTGAAGTGGAGCAAATGTCTTTATAATTTATCCTTGAAATCAGAAAAAGCCTTAATCCCAATCAAGTCTTTCATATGTAAGATAGGCCACCCCTCGCTTAATGTGTCCTTCAAAATTTTTGATAGTATAATTAGATCTATATTACTGTATGGCGCACAAGTATGGGGCTATGTCTATAGGCCAGATATTGAAAGGGTCCAGGCAAATTTCTGCAAATTTATATTGGGCATACACAAATCTGCACCAACTGCAGGCGCACTAGGAGAATACGGGCGATATGACATAAACATCCACTATATGTCTGCTTGTATCAAGTATTGGTGCAAGTTAGCTAACATGCCTATCACTAGATATCCGAAACAAATCTATTTGATGCTTAAGAAACTAGGTGAGGCAGGACGAGTCACATGGACCTCAAATATCAGATTAATGTTATTCTCATTAGGCCTTGGTTATGTTTTTAATGCTGATAGTATTAATTAAAAGAATGGTCGGCAAGATTAACCTGCTGTGATAGTCTTAGCCAGTATACAAATTTTAAGCAAGTTATATGCCAGGAAACATATCTATCTTGCAATATTAGTCTATATAAAAGGCGGAATATCACAAGGTTAAGGTTAAATTTGTTGCCATTATGATGTAAATTATTTAGAAGAGGTATTGTTAAAACCCCTATATGCACTCTTTGTAAAATGAATCTCTGTATCACTTCAAGATGAATTGCCCTGCCCTCCCAACTTTAAGAACTAAATATATCCCAGTAAAGTTCCAAGTTGAATACTTTGATCCGAATCTCATTGAAAATCTGTGTCAAATAAAAGATTGTGACAGTTTGACATCAGTAGCCTCCTTGAGAGAAGAAGGATTGATAATACATAAGAATAGTTAAGTATATTTGGTTACTAAGACAGTTCTGAAATTTGAATTTATTAGGAAGAATGGTTGGTGATTTCCATACATAGTCCAACATTTAAATTTATTAAGAAGTATGGTTGGATTTTGATCATACATAGCTCGAAATTCGATCGTATTAAGAAGTTTGTTTGGTCTTTGCCACACACTTTCTGAAATTTGTAATTATCATTTATTATGGTTGGTTTTTGCCAGATATAGTCGAAAATTGTGTATGTAAATGTGATTGTTGAAATATTGTACGAAAGGGTGCCGCGTTCACTCTCCTAGGCGACCTCCATCTTGTTATCATTATATAATATTTATTTACATATTTACAGTATTTATTTATACAATTGTTGATGTAATTATACATTGTATCATGGGTCACGACCTTCTATACTGAATAAAGAAACTTATTATTATCAGTTAAACAATAATGTGGTTTTATAATGGTATAGGTAATATTGCAGCATTACAAAATATCAACATCTCATTTTGAATACTATCTATAGCTGAAGCTTTATTTAATTTTAATTGTTTAATTGTTTGTTTGTTTAATCTCAGATTCAGTGATATAGGCATTCAAAGTGGGATTATGCTCAGTACCATTCATGTTTTCAAAATTATTCAAAAAATTAATCATATCAATGTTTTCTGTTGGTTCCAGGAAGGAAACGTTTCTAAATTGTGAATAAAAATCTTCTAATTGTGAAACATTGTTAACCTTTTGTTGTTTAATAGAATGTCTTAGGGTTAGGATTTTGATTTGCGCATGAATTCATACAATGTCATATTTCCTTTAGTACGTTTGTACTCCTGTTTAAGCCTTTTCTCCACAGATTTGTATTCATATTTACAATTTACTAAAACAGTTTTGTTTTTCTGACATTTGTTCCTATTGTACACAAACAACGCATATTTATAATTCTTATATTTATAATTCTTATATTTAACTGTACACAATTCATTGAATTGATGGTTTATCAATATTGAGAACAGGTCTCTTATTAACCCTGATTTCAGTTGAGGTGCTTGCTCTAAAACAATCAGTTCAGTGAGTAATTTAACAGATGAATTTATACTTTCTTGATTAAATTCGTGAAGCTGAAACGCTTCAAGTAAAATATTGTTAAGGCTTTTACAAAATTCTTGATAACTTGTTCAGTCCATTTATATTTGAGTTTGTAATATTCGTTGTAATGTCAGTATCAAGTTGCTGGATAGTGGGTGTATGATCATTACGTGAGCTTAAGGTACCTGATAAAGTCGTTTCGAGTTAAATTTATATCACTTGAAAACTCAAAACACACCGGAGCATGGTACGAGACTCGGTAAAGGTACCAGAATCAAACTATATTATATTTTGAAAATATTTCCTATTAATGAGCAGATAATCAGTCAAACTTGACCCCTGTTTAGTCATAGAAGTGACATTACCATAAAAATCGTCTTTGTGCCTACCATTAATTATTTTAAGACCAGTTGATTTGCATAATGTAAGAATCTGGCGGCCATGACAGTTAACGATAGGGTCAGCATTTTGCCGCACTGGCAATAAGTCGCCAGGTACCTAAATATCTTATCCAAATCGTTCAGTAAACATTCTGGTAACTTATCGTATTCAATAATATCATTCAGATTACCTGTTCTACCATTTAAATCTCCAGTTATCAATAATACACCTTTATCAAAATACTGGAGAACTAGATCTTCTATAATAACATAAAAATATCAATATCATATTTAGAATAGAATAGACTTTTAGTAGGTGAAACATAGCATGCAAGAATATAGAGAATTGTGGCCAATACTGATTTAATCATGAATATAGAGAATTGTGGCCAATACTGATTTAATCAAGAATATAGAGAATTGTGACCAATACTGATTTAATCATGAATATTGAGAATTGTGACCAATACTGATTTAATCATGAATATAGAGAATTGTGACCAATACTGATTTAATCATGAATATAGAGAATTGTGACCAATACTGATTTAATCATGAATATAGAGAATTGTGGCCAATACTGATTTAATCATGAATATAGAGAATTGTGGCCAATACTGATTTAATCATGAATATAGAGAATTGTGGCCAATACTGATTTAATCAAGAATATAGAGAATTGTGGCCAATACTGATTTAATCATGAATATAGAGAATTGTGACCAATACTAATTTAATCATGAATATAGAGAATTGTGGCCAATACTGATTTAATCATGAATATAGAGAATTGTGGCCAATACTGATTTAATCATGAATATAGAGAATTGTGGCCAATACTGATTTAATCATGAATATAGAGAATTGTGACCAATACTGATTTAATCATGAATATTGAGAATTGTGACCAATACTGATTTAATCATGAATATAGAGAATTGTGGCCAATACTGATTTAATCATGAATATAGAGAATTGTGACCAATACTGATTTAATCATGAATATAGAGAATGGTGGCCAATACTGATTTAATCATGAATATAGAGAATTGTGACCAATACTGATTTAATCATGAATATAGAGAATTGTGGGCAATACTGATTTAATCATGAATATAGAGAATTGTGGCCAATACTGATTTAATCATGAATATAGAGAATTGTGACCAATACTGATTTAATCATGAATATAGAGAATTGTGACCAATACTGATTTAATCATGAATATAGAGAATTGTGACCAATACTGATTTAATCATGAATATAGAGAATTGTGACCAATACTGATTTAATCATGAATATAGAGAATTGTGACCAATACTGATTTAATCATGAATATAGAGAATTGTGACCAATACTGATTTAATCATGAATATAGAGAATTGTGGCCAATACTGATTTAATCATGAATATAGAGAATTGTGGCCAATACTGATTTAATCATGAATATAGAGAATTGTGGCCAATACTGATTTAATCATGAATATAGAGAATTGTGGCCAATACTGATTTAATCATGAATATAGAGAATTGTGGCCAATACTGATTTAATCATGAATATAGAGAATTGTGGCCAATACTGATTTAATCATGAATATAGAGAATTGTGGCCAATACTGATTTAATCATGAATATAGAGAATTGTGGCCAATACTGATTTAATCATGAATATAATGTCATACAAATTTTCAACAATTAAGTCTACATTCGTTTTGGTGATGGGAAAAATGAATAGAAATAATTCAGTGAATTTGAAATTGTCTTTAATTTGAATTCTTTACTAAAAAATTCAGTAGATATAACATTCGCGGGTAAAATTATCAAATATAAACAGACAACACTTGTTGGGGGTTGCCAATTTGTTGCTGATGTAATCGTTGTTAGCTCGTTTAAATGTGTCGCAAGAGAAAATTCAATGAAAACACCCAGACTATATCCTCGTCGAAGAAAGTATAGTCTGGATAGAACGAAAATAGCCTTGAAATTCTGTCAATTCATTCGATATGTGGGCGTGTCGTGTCGCGTCGTGTGTAGCGATCGCTTGTATTATTAGGTATAACAAATACAAGTTGAAACCTCACAGTAATAAACTTCCTTGCAGTCTAAATTACAAAATTGTAGTATATTTTGTTACAAGGACTATATTGTTGGTTGATTTGAATATATGTAAATAGTCCTCAGCTACAATGTTAAAATCGTATAATTCATTTAAAAATATCTCAAACCGGGAATTTCTCTTTCTATTTCTAATATGTCTTTTCTATATATCACAGAGTATCTGTCAGTCGTCATTTTAACATTCAAACGTGGAAAATTCTGGACACACATGGATTTGAAGAGTTAAATTTCGACGGTGAGCTGTGAACACTTACTGATTGGCTGAGCTAAAACATATCCGTTTCTGAGACGAAGGTACGATTGGTCAAAAAATGGCTCACCTCTTTCATATACTAAAATTATACCAAGTTTCATAACAAAAAATCTAATGAAAACTGTACACTTTATCACGTTCACAAGCAGATTTTGGGTGTATTTTGTTATTAAATTAATATAAATTAACTCGTCCAATATGAAATATTTCAAAATTTACGTGGTAAATAGCCCTTTGAATGGCTCAAGACTATTTGGCACGCAGTGTTAAATAGCCCCAGCCGACGAAATGAAAGTTCAACAACAAAATACGTCCGTATTACAATGTAAGCGTATAAAAGCATTTTAGTAAACAATTCATGCACACCATGACAACTATTATTAGAAATTTCAATAGTTTAATATGATTATAATATAAATTAAATGTAAAATTCTGTATTAGTATTCTAATAAACCATAAACGCTAGAGTGAAGCCAGTTACAACAAGCAATTTTTTCACACAACTATTATAAAATATTTCAATAGTTTAATATAATCTTAATATTATCTTTCAAATCTGTATTATTGTTATTAATACCGCTAGATTGATCGGATTATTATTGTTATTAATACTAGATTGAAGTCTTGTTTTGTTGCCTTCTTCAGAAGATCAGGGGTGACTATAATAAATATTCATATTATGCTGTGTGTGTATAAAACATATCAGTGAGTAATAATTTGAAGACATTATAACAAATATTGATAGAAATTTGAATAGCTTGATTTTAATATGATGGTAATATCTGTATTAGTATTGAAATGAATCAATCCTATTAGCAGGACCTCGTGATAGGTGACATGTTATACCAGTCGGTGACACATCATCCATTTCCTGTTCAATACAAGATATTACAAGAACTACATACAAATGAGTAATAAACCATTTAATTATAAAAATTTCTTTGAAAAGTGTTTATCGTTTTTTGACCGGGAAAATTTTGAGGTCGTGGGAAAGGCAGTCTACAAAACAATCTATTTATCTTGTCCTAGTGCCTATCGCCTACTTGGGTCCTGTGTATAGATCTGTTGGTGACCACAACTTTCCGAACAGCTACAGAATCCATTCCATGTTTATAGTTTCTTTTTGTCTGATGAATGTTGGTTTGTGAGAAAGTGTGTTTAAAATTATAAAACTACAGTTCCAACACAAATACCAGTATTCCATTGAATTTTCAGGCAGTCTGACTAATAATTATTGTTTAATCAAAAAATTGAATATAACATGACCATGGTAATTCTTCGGCAAATCGAAAGTAGACATCTGTCTGTACTGGAAACGTCTATTTTCATAATTATTCTCCCGCATCCTAATTTCTTCTTATTTCCCCAATAAAATCTTGTGTGTAAAAGCCCCAAAATACTATCTAATTAATCTATTATATGGAAATGAAGCCAAAACGAAAGTCCATTCTTTTCTTACTTTAAAGGGACAGATGCACCATTTTTGACCAGTCATACTTTAGTTTCAGAAACAGCTAAGGTAAGCTAATCAGTAGTAGTGTTCACAGCTCAACGTCGAAATATGAGCCTTCAAAATCCAAGTGTGTCCAGAATTATCCGCGTTTGAATGTGGAAATGACGACTCGTCAATTTAAGATACTCTGTGATATATAGACATATATAGAAATAGTGAGTAAAATTCCTAGTTTGAAGTATTTTTAAAGGAATTATGAGATTTTGGTATATCTCTAGCATCTGCCCCTTTAATTGCTTAAACTGTTTATATTTTTATCAAGGCAAAGACACTCAAAGACTGACAGTACAATTTTCAGACTGCTATTTCAATTCTCATAAAAAAAATTAATGAAAACTTTGCTCAGACAATAGTTGTGGTGAAAACATGACAGGAAGTATAAAATGAACATCAAATGAATCAATGATATATATATAATACATGTAGTTCTGCAAAGAGGGAGACAGAAACTCACTTCTCAAAACCTTTACTTAGATCAAATCTAACTTTTAATAAACCTGTTAATAAACTAAACAATTCAATCTAAAATCTATTTGAGTGTTTTCATGAAACTTGTGATCTTAATGCTGTAATCGGGAACAAGCTCGACTATATACCAAACGATAATATGGGTGAATATCTGGAATTTCTTGATGATAATGATAAATAAAATATTAAAAACTGGTGTTGGATACTTGATGCACTTTGTATTGGCCTAATTATCTCCAAATAAATGAAAAATATGAATTCCCAGTGGCGAGATGCTGCCAAGTTATAGTCCTGGATGATGGGTAACATGGTCATTTGTAGTAGAGTGGAGTTGTGTGGGTGGGGCTCACATCCCCCTGGCCATCACTAGAATGGAAGAGCACTCTGTCTTTGTATAGAGATCACTTATAAGACCAGCAATAGTTAGAGGTTGTCCTTTTCCTATTATTAGTGTATATAGGGGAGAGAAATAGCCATGAGACGTTCTTGAGTCAAAGCCTCGGATCTAGAGGAGGTTATTCTCAGTGGCTCAAAACAAATTTCCCGGAAAGGGGACTTAACCCCTTCATCAATTTGAGCCGCTGGTCATTTCCTGGCGTTGTGGCAGCAAAGACAAAATGTTTTGAAAACGTCACTATCTGAACACAGATTCAAACTGTAAAAGTATTTGCTCAACACTCGAGCTCCAATATGACCAATCAAGCGACGTTTCACATTGCAAAACCATTGAATTGAAATTTTCCCACTCTTACGAAGCTGTCGCGATTCAATGAGAAGGCTTGTGATGCTTTGCGATCATCGCAGATGCACGTCGAACACGGCGTATACCATTGCGAAGCATTGGGATTGTCCACTTTTTCCTTCGCCAATGGTTCGCAAACCATCGCAAAGCGCAGTGGGACTGAGTCATAACATCACAGAACTATCGCCTAATATAATGCTGACCTTTGCAGAATCATCTCCGTTACAAATTTAATGGAACTCCTACACTTTTTCTAAAACTTTGTCGCTATCCATCACAATTAGGCATTGCAAAACTTGCCCACATTTCCCCATCGCCAACCATTGCAGATGGAATGAGGAGAGGACATCATCTTTCTACTGATATTACAATACAGATAAATATAATAAGTTAATAGTAAGTTGGTGCATATAAAAATAGAATTATCTTTAATTACATTTAACTAAATATATCTAAGTTTTAAACAATTATTTTTTAGATTGATTTTATTTGATACGGTCATAAAAATAGATCTGGTTTTATCTTGTAACGCTGTCTGTCTTGTTACTGTGGGGTTCGTGTTAGTCTAGCACTTTGATAAAAGATTACCAATTTATAAAAATATAACAAATTTATTAACAATAATATTTAAAATACTTCAATAAAATATCTATAGTACAATAACTATGTTACTACAACGGTCGTCGTTATTACAACGGTCTTTGTGGTTGACCTAGTTTCTCTCTCTATATGATGCATCGTTTACTTCCGGTGAGTAAAGATTGTTAGAGCTAGAAAAAAACAACAACTGCAATTAATTGATAATGATCAATGACAATTTAATTCTGCAACTTTTTAACCAATGTCAACTTTTACTTTGGTATTTTTTTTATTAATATACATCAATATAGTGATGTTATGTTTAATACAATATGAATTATAATGAAGTTAAAGCTCGGCCTAGGACTCTACTTGACCACAGCCTATACTACTGTCTGATTACGTTGAGCTTTGAATTAAATTTTTTCCTCATTTCAAATTTATGCCATTTGTCTTTGAAATGTCCTGGTGTCAATATAAATATAAGGACACACTTCCTTCTCAGAAAATTCACGTGAAAATTCCCCTCTGTAAAATCATTTTTACAAATAATATTTTTTACAGAATCACATTTCGCCAATTATTGAAATATCAACTTCAACAAATTTTTAGATTGTCTCTGATGAGAATTTTTTGAAATGTGATTTTACAGAAGTTAATTTTCTCTCCAAAATGTGGGTCTTGATCACAATATGATGTAAATTTCTGTAAATAGGCTAATGTGAATTACCTTTCATTTAGACTGAATAAAAACTTATACAGAACATATGGGTGGTGATAATTTCTGTATAGTTGGCTGTACAACAAGTCGTGCAAGAAACAGAGGTTTGAGTTTTTTTCACCTACCAAATGCCAAAAAAACACCCTGAATGGCGGTCAAGAATTCTCCGAATTGTTATAATAATCAGGGAAGATTCACTAAATTTGGAGAAACTAACAGTATGTTCGCGGTATTTTACTCCAGAAAGTCTAATAGAAAATACTGGTACAAGTAAGTTATATTTGTTACTCAAAAACTAAAAGAAATGCTCCAAGAAAACCACCAGTAAGTTAGAGCTATATGGAAACTTATTGGTCTTAGTTATATGAATAATCATTTAAGATTAATTAGACAAATTGCTATTTTAATTCCTGTGTTTATATATAAGCTTACTCTACATGAGGCATCAATGCATTAATTGTTAGATTCTACAAAAAATAGCAGTGGCTCTATGGTCCTGAAAATTTCATTGGGATGATTAAATTGGATAACATAGAGACTCCTAAAGGGAAATCATTATTTGAAATATTTATAAGATATAGTAAAGATAGTTTAAATTATACCATAACATCAGTTTGTAATTTTCTATAAATTTCTATTGATAAAACACTATTCTGAATATGATGAAATAGTCCTTGTGACGTCATATTCAATATAGTGTTTTATCAATAAAAATTAATCTATAACCCTATAACTTATATAAGGATATCATTTGATTTATTTTAATTAGATATTAGTGTATGCTTGAAATCTTACAAAATTCTCTTTCCTAAACTTTAAAATTATAATGTACATTTATTGCTGAAAATACTTGGCAGATAGCTGTCTGTTCATACAGATATTTACTTCTTACAGGTTGTAAGAATTCTACCTTGTACGAACACTTCATTTCAACCGTCCTTCATTGATATAATTCAAAATATTCAAGTACTGAGTGGATGGATACAGAGGCGGAGCCAAAGGGGGGCAGAGAGGGCATCCGCCCCTCCGCACAGCCCTGAAAGCAAGTTTTTCGGGCAAAAATCTTATAACTAAATTAGAAATTCGGGCAATCTCAGATATTTCGCCCCCTCTCGGACGTAAACCTGGCTCCGCCAGTGGATGGATCTATGAACAAAAAGAAATAACTTAATTCTTCATAAATTTGAAAATGGTACATCTCTAAAGGTGGATGTAGATTATGATTTGGTATGCAGACTGTTCTACAACGACTATAGGATTCCAGACACTGGTATAATTCAGTCTGATTTGTATTCTTTTTTGCATAATTTGAAAATTCTGACTTTTGTCTCGGGATCCCTGATAAAAACCTACAGAGTTGTTCTGATATTGATCAGACCCACCACAAAAACCATATTCTTCATGTAAAACTTAAAATGGACAGTCCTCATGTAATTAATAATCAAACTACAATCAGATCAACAATATGTCATGGATCAAGTTAATCAGACGAATATTGGTTGTTCTCACGACCTTTAATTTGTCAGGGTTAGATTACAATTAGAAAGAGATTGTGTAATACCATTATAGATTAGTGAATATTGAATATTTGACTATTCAGTGGTACACCAGTGTCACCTATCACGAGAGTAACGACGTCTTACTGAAAGGATCTGTTCATTGATAGTAATAATACAGAATTTTATATCATATTAAAATCATATTAAACTACTAACATGTTGAACAATAGTTGTCATAGTGTGTACCAATTATTGCTCACTAATATGTTTTTATACACACACAGTATAATAAAGATGTATTTGATCGTCAAAATTTTCCGTCCACTCGTTCGTGCGTCCACACTGGCTTGATTATAATTTCGTCCAATTTGATAAAATTAGGTATGCGTTTGTTTGTTTAATTTGCTTAAATCCGTACAGTAGTTTTCTTGCAATTAACAAAAACAATACAAACTTACAAAGTGTACGTTATGTGCCTTATAGAATAGTTTTGACGTTCAACGCCTGGATTTCTTAAGTTAAAACTTTCATATATCATTATTCAGGGACACATTTTTCTAGATTTTGTTATATCTTTTGTCACAAAATGAAGTCGGAGGCCCACAAGAAAGCTAGGAAAAAGGTGAGGAAAAATGTACACATTTATCTTGTTAAAAAGAATATAAAAAAAGAAAACCGAGTTTAATTGGTCCATATATAAGCCCTACAGACTCACAAAAACAGTTTTTTAACAATGTGTTCCGGTCCGGTTTTTCAAAAGTTTTTATGTTTGATAGGCTATTTTTAATAGAAGAATAGTGAAGATATTCGATAACACTATAAATACTCTTTCCTTTCAAATTACACACTAAGTTATAAGTCCTGTGCCTGTGCTTTCGTAACTTTGTCATTAGTACCAAATTACAACCTATACTCCCTAAGATTTATATTTGGTTGAAAACTAAATTCCAGATCATGTTTAACATGGCATAAGACGTCAGTTGATAGGCATATTCAATATTTCATTATAAATGAATACTTATTTCATTGATAAATCGAATCCAAGGACCATAGTTATATTATATAATAGGCTTATAACAAAAAACACAATGGAATATATTCTGGTATACACGTGTCGTTTTCTGATGAAATGAAGAAAGGGGTAAACATGAGTTAATTTTAGATCCAAAATAGAAAAGGAGACGCATTTGTTTGTTGCACATCCATTTCGTAAACATATAAATACAATTTTTATTCTTTAAACAAAATCGACTTAAAGCTAGATTCTCATTCGATTATCAATAATGTGAACGGACCGACCAACATGGTTACCGATTTTAAATACAAAATACCGTATTCATAGAACAACAGAAAAACTCATGATTTTGAAGGAATACTTTTGATTAACATTCTTTCGAAATAAACTTCGTATAATTTTTTTTTGAATTTTTCAATAATTCAATATATTAACAATTTGAAAGCAAGGCGCCTTTTTCCTCGCTTCTTCGCCTTTTTTCCTCGCTTTGTCGTCTCTCGATTTCTCGGTGAGAAGTCGAGGGTAATATGGCCGCAGCCGGCTTCCATAAAAATGATCTGATATTGATAAAACTGTCTGTGATTATGTATATTGGTAAGATCCCAGGCGTATTGGATATTGATGAAGTTTCTCTTTTAGTTGTTGGTATTGACATAGCTAAAAAAACGTTACAATTTGCTTGTGAATATGATCGAGGCTATAGTTTTGATCAGATTTGAAACCTGGTATGTTTTTGTATGGTAATTAGATGTATGATTTCTTCTATTTTTCGACAAAATATTACCTGTGAATTATTGTAACAAAATTTCATTTTAGTAGGCCTAATTAAGGCTACATAAACTTTTATGTTGTGAGGGGGAATAGCTGCTTGGACGATCACTGGTTTAACAAGCAGTTTATGTTGACTATAACCAGGTGTGTATTGTACCAATTTCAAATAGATCGATTAAATAATAATCAATATTAAATTATAGGTTGAGTCATGTAATATTTCCATTATGACTAGTGAATATTTTTCACGTGGTTTAATTCAACCCATTAAATCATAGCCTCGTTTTCTATAACAGGGGCCTATATAACCTGAGCAGACTTGAGTTGATCACATAACGCACCCTGAAACTCTGAAGAAACTTCGTTATAAGTTTGTGTTTGATATATTGAAGAGTGCCGCTCTAGTCTGTATATTGTTTAGTGTCTTAACAAGTTTGTTGGTTTGTTGAATTTTACCGATTATTTTAATGTGAATTATAATATCAGCTGAAAACAGTATCGATAGTCTCTGTTATATTCTCTATCATGTAAGTTGAATTTTTTTTTTATGAATTTTTAGTTTTAATTATATATAGTAGCCTACTTGGGATCTAAAGTTTTTATATTCTCTTTATAAAAGAATCCTTTTCTTAAGGTTCACCATTTTCGGGTGTTGATTTGGTCCTTGAATTATGTAAATAGTCTTCAGATATACTAGACCTGTACAAAAATCTCATAATTCCTTCAAATATACCTCTAACTAGGAATTCATTTTTTTATTTATTTCGTTCACAAGCTAACCTTCATTCTGAAATTTGGGGTATCCGAAAGTTGAATGTCTTTTTGATACAGTCTCTGACACCCAGACATCTCTAGTCTAAGCTGTGTGTAGACGATGTTTGACTGGGAGCTGTGAACATTATAACCGATTGGCTTAGCTCAACAATTCCCGTTTCTCAGACCAAGGTATGATTGACACCCTAAAATGGCGTAGCATAGATTTTAAATCAGAGAGTTTTTAATAAAATATCGGATGAAAAGGAAGGTGACTCGACAAACTTTCCGAGAGGTCTGATTTTGTTCAGAAATTTGTAAGTGTCTAGTGTCGTCCTGTTATTCTGACGGAATTTAATATCTCATAACATAAAAAAAACTTTTCACATGAAATCTCAATGACTTTATATTACATATTCAAGTTTAATCATTAGTAAGCTTTCCAAAATTTAGACAAATAGAAAGTCAAGCTCACTGGTCGTCGACAAAGTTTGTAGGCACGAGTTACACCTCTCTCAAATATAATGATTTGGACATTAAAAATAACCGAGAGTAGACTCCGAAGACAGACATAAATGAAATTTTGACAGACGTCAGTAGATTGTGACTGATTTTGTCAACTGCTATGTAAATAAATCAATGTGCTATTCAGTTATTAACTATATAATTTTATATATATATTATATTATTATACTGAACATACTTGATTGGCCTAATAGAAGTTTAAAACGTCACTCACGTGCAAGCACAGAATAACAAAAGATTGACTGGTCTACTTGTCTAGATTCCCAGTCTAACCTCTAAATTGCTGAACTATTTTTACATGCATGTTGCATTGTTATTTTTATGATGTTACATTGTTTATGCAAAATCGTGACGACTACTAACATAAGGGTTTTTAACTAGTTGAAAAAAACTCCACCATGACTGGTGAATAAACACGACTGACGATTAGACTAAATTGTGACAACTTCGGGGTCTTACCGATAGAATCTCCGGTTGTCTCCTGTCACTGGTGCGGAAATGTTCTAGCGACGTGTTTTACTTTTCTATTTATTGTGAGATTGGAGATTTTTCATGCTGCCTATTGAATAATTTGTGAGTTATTGCCCTTGTTACCAAATGCCTCGTAAACACTCTTTAAAAGACAGAATATTATTCTTGACGATTTTTGAAGAAACTTGGTGTGAGTATTTGTAATCAGGATGAGCCCTATTGAAAATCAGAAAAATATTTAGTATAAGATTTTGTTCTTGAAATCACTAAAAGGCACGAGTCTTGTCGGATTGACGAAACCTGGTAATATTATATTATTTTTATTCAAGGAAGCTTGCCAGGCAAGGTAATATACGCCCACTGGCATCTTTGATTTTATATAAAAATATTTGGCAGTACAGTAACAATTACCAGTATGAAATATTCAACCTTTAGTCATAAACTTCTTTTGAACTTTTTGAGGCGATACTGAATAATATTACCAAGTTTCATCAGACATCAAACACTCACACCAAGTTTCGTCAAAATCCATCAAGAATTGAACCTTCTAAAGCGTTACAAGCTAAAAATTGAACGCGTTTTCAAGAACAAGGGCAATAACTCATACTAAATATTTTTCGATTTTTCTAATTTTCAATAGGGTTCATCCTTGGGTGATTACAAACACTCATACCAAGTTTCATCAAAATCCGCCAAGAATTAAGCCTTCTAGAGTGTTTATGAGCACTTTAAGAACAAGGGCAATAACTCAAACTAAATATTTTTCGATTTTTCTGATTTTCAATAGGGTTCATCCTTGGTTGATTACAAACAACCATACCAAGTTGTCGAAATCAGTCAAGAATTGTGCCTTGTAGACTGTTTACGAGCAATTGTGGACGGACGGATCGACCGACAGACGGACATACGTGACGACATTTCTAACCAGATTCTCCTCGGCTCGACATCGGAAAGTTCTAAATGAGATTTCTGCAAATAGTTCCAATCTATACTCCCTGATATTGTCATAGACTCGGTGGATTCTGGGTAGATCATTTCCCTCCTTTCTTGACTAGCCGAGCTGCACCGACCGACGTGTCGAGAAGCACTTTAATATCTACGAAGTTGCAAGTATTTTTGTAAATATTTTGGAGGAGAGTTTTTACTCAACTAGCTTATATTTCACATGAGATACAGTCGTATAAACACTAACACTAAATTCAACTATATGAAGTTATATATTTTAGAGAATGGCTGCTACAGTAATTTTAAAGAATAGACATTCTCTCCAGGGTTTGAACCTAACCAATCTTATTAAAAATATACGTGATGGAAAACCTCTATCAGTGGAAGAGATGGCGAGTTTTCAAGAGGGTAAGAGCTTGGCTGATTTGTCTATCCAGGTAATTAGATTTATATTAGTTTTTTACCGTCCCATCATTGTGGTTCTAGAATAGATGTTACTTATTGTCCTTAAAACATCAACTCATAATATTACTGACAGTCTTACATTATCCCGGGTTCATAAAAAATTCAACCTATGAAACAGTTCATTTGAAATCTGACTGAATTATGGTTTCTAGGTACAATTCAATGGAGAGATGTGTGTTTATTGTTATAAGTAATATTATTAAAACAAATATTTTTATAGACCCAAAGATAACAGTATATATTTGAAGATTTTATTCAAGACCTTACCCCACGTTTTCACCATCTCCTATCAAAACCTCTAACCTCTTCCAATCCCCCCCCCCCCCCACCTTATTTTGTTTTTCCGTTATTCATCCTAGATATCTATTTGTAGGAACTTACAACTGCTTTCTCTGACAACTTGCTATCTGAGGAAACATTAGAAGATGTTTTGAAGAAGTCGGGACGTCCTGTTAATCTGTATAATTGTAGACGAGCAATACATGAAGCAATTTGTTTCGCTAACGAGTTTGGTCAGCCGGTATGTTTGTTTTTGTTAATATGGAAATGTCTAAATTCATGACATACATGTAGATTATAATCAGGACATTTAGAAGTAGATGTAATATTAGAATTGTTATTATGTGAATTAAAACGTTGCTCAAATTAAAGGAAGGAGTAGTATATCTATAATAGTGTTTAAATTTTCTAATAGATGTAGATTACTTTATAATGGTCTGAGACTTGAGGCATCATTCTAATTTTATGTTATGGATGGAATAGTTTGAGGTTTCAATTGAAATCTGTATATTTTAGGCATCTGGTAGTAAAGATGGTGATCAAACAGACTATCAACCACCGATGACACGTTCACCTACGACAAGAAAGGTCGAAGAGCATGAACAATCCACCACAGATAGTGTCAAGAAATCTCAAGTAAGTTCACTAGCCTTGAAACATGAGCTCTATTAAACTTGGCTTTTACTTATGTTTGTTACGTTACGTTTGTATATAAACTAAAACTTTTGACGAGGTTGTCTGGTAGGCATCTTGGTGGAGGGGTAAGAGGGGGGGGTGGGGAGGGACAAACAATAATTTCTTGAATTTAAAGAAAACCATCTTCTGATAAAAAATGTCAAGTTTATTTCCTTAACCTTTAAGAAAGTTCTTGATAAATATCAGCACATCACTTGAAGCTTTACCTACATAACATATTCTCAGTTACAGGAATGTTTTTTTGAAATGTTTATCAAATTTCGGTTTTTTTATGGAACGATTATAAAATAAAACAATGTTATTATTTGCTATAATATTTATAATGTCACCATAGTTATCATTTAATTTCTTACCTAACTCTTCAATATACAGAGACAAACACATAATAGACTTTAATTGTGGATCAGAGTTTTGATTATATATTTTGGTCTTGGAACTAACTTGTCAAACTTAAACACAGCTCTCTTATTCCATACTGACACTTGTATGAAGTTTATCTAGGTAATGTCGTGAATTGTTTGTGGCAAGGTTAACCATTTCGTTTCTTTAAAGTGGAGTTCAGCTCACACTGTACACGCATTAGTGGGACACGACCAAAACTTGGTTCTATTGACACTTTTTTGAACATTTCGAAATTCTCTCTACGACATGACACACACGCCTGCATCCTTCGCACACTCCTCGCTTCTAGTTCACGATGACTTTAATCTTAGTCTCTGAAATACGTGTCATTGCTCAAAAGGAATCCGTGCAAGTGTCAGTGTTAGTTTTTTGTTACTTATTTTTTCTTTATTGAACACATCGTTTAGCCTCAAACAACTCAGAGAAAAGATCATATAGGTGAAAACCAGTTTTCTCATCCTCTTCTCTGATGAATAAAATATTGTTTACAAACAAAAATTAATAGGTGAATCTGAAAGAAAATGCAATATCAGACTTCAAATTCCAAATCTAGATCAAAGATATAGCTTGCCAAGCAGGGTAATATACGCCCACTGGCAGCTTTGATTTTATAACCTCTTCAAAATGGCATTATGGAATAGGTCTATCCATATCGGTTAATTGTGGTCTATAAATGTTATTGTATTGAAGGGAAGTAACCCAATTATTGTTTTAGTTTATTAGCCAATCAGTGATTTGCTCAATTGTAGCTACCCCTGTGTAGAATAATAAAATGTCTAAATAAAAAATGACCACGTTTTCTTTTAAATCGACGAATATCCCAATTTGTCAAGAGGTGGCTATAATATTGTTCGCCTCAGATGGTGAATTATACGCCACAGCATGTATTATTAATTATTCAAAACAGAAAGTGCGAAAAAGGGGAAAAAATGCAATTTTGTACCATTCCTGTACATTCAATGGATTTCTGTATGACAGGTCTATTGGCTATAGGCACAACAATGATGATTTCCAATATATGACCAAAAACTTCTAAACTTTAACAAAATTTGAGAGATACCAACCTATTTTGTTGTTTCCACTCATGAAAAGACCAAAAACTGTCAAAAAGCAGGTTTGTTTTGAAACATCATTTAGTAGCAGAAAGGATTCAGACCAGTAATTCATTTTCCATCTGTTTTCATGTTAAATCACGAAAATCAAACTTCTATAACTTTTTCCAGAAATCTCGTAAAAACTTTCCAACATGTCACAAGAAAGCCTGGCCAATACTTAGTTTCTGGACAAAACTTCAATATATCACGACCATGAAAATCTTGAGCTAGCCAAACTGAAAGTAGACCACTACATTTTATCAACATCCGCTCACAAAACGACTATTTTTATAATTATCCTTCTGCCTGAAATTCTCACATCATCTCACAAATTCTGAAAGAAGCAATTTCAAATTCCAAATCTAGACCAAAAATTAGTCAAAAACAGCCAAAAGGGAGGGAGAAAGAGGATTTCTAAAAATAACATACGACATTCATATACAATCATTTACATATAAAGTTTTAGTGGTCTGAGTCCTATATAGGGTAGTAAATTTATTTTTTGGTTTGAATTTTATCTGACATGTATCTGGAGTACACTGTTCAAAAAGTATGCAAATATACACATTTGTAAGCAAATGACAGAGTTTTTACTGATGCACCCCTACCTCAATTAGGCTCTATACTGGATATCAGTTGATGACACGTGTTACTCAACATCAATTATAACTTTCTTATTTCTCCAAATAAATCAATTTCGTAAACACTTTTGAGTTTTCTGATCTAAATCAAGCCTGGAAACCCCCAAAAAATCAGAAAAAATTGCATTACATTTGTTACCTAGTTGGCCTTTGATGTCCTCGCACCATTTATGACTGTTCTTGATGAAATCTTCACAATTTTCATAAAGTTGAACTGGAAAACTGCTTCAGAAATAATCCAGGCTGTTTTCACTGTCTAAAAATCATTCTACAGTCTTCTGATTCCAAGAAAAAAAGCATACCATACACTGAAGTAGATTGTCAGGGCAGGTACCTAATGTAGAGACCTGAATAATACATGTTAAAACCTCAATTAAGATAGCTTGCCAGGCAAGGTAATATACGCCCACTGGCAGCTTGGATTTTGAATAAAAATATTTAGCAGTACAGTAACAATCACCAGTATGAAATATTCATCCTTCTGTCATACACTTCTTTTGAACTCTTTAGCGCAATACTGAATAATATTGAGTATGAGTTATTGCCCTAGTTCTTGAAAACGTGTTCAATTTTTAGCTCGTGAAAACTTTTACCTCTACTTTTACACTAGCACCTTGAGAATTTATACATGTAAACTCTCACTTTTCATCATTTTTCGTACGACTATTTGCAATATGTAAACTTAAAGTACAACTCAAGAACAATAGTTTCATACCAAAATTGTTTATTTTAATATCTTTTGAGTTTCTAAGTTGTGAAAAATTGTCAATTTGGTAATCAGCATTTTCTAGAGTTGGAATAAGCTCAGTTGAATCAGAGATCAAATAATTCTTGTATAGTTCCTGTACGAGCATTAAAGTCACCATTTATGACAAAGTCAGCATCTGGGTATTCACACTGAGCCTTAAGAAGTTTTTCTTCGAACAGTTCAAAACCACATTGGTTTCCATGAATCTTGGCATTTTCAGGTGCCATATATACACAGCACAAAATAACATCAGATTGCCATCCAAAAAATTACTTTTCAAACAACAAAGATAGCTTGCCAGGCAAGGTAATATATGCCCACTGGCAGCTTTGATTTTGAATAAAAATATTTAGCAGTACAGTAACAATCACCAGTATGAAATATTCAACCTTCAGTCATACACTTCTTTTGAACTCTTTAGGGCAATACTGAATAATATTGATCAATTTTTAACTCGTGAAAACTCTAGAAGGCAAATATTCAATCTTCAGTGCGGAACTGAATAATAAAACCAAGTTTTGTCAAAATCCAGTAAGAATCATGCCTTTTAGTGTTCAAGAGCTAAATTTGAAAGCGTTTTCCAGAACAAGGGCAATAACTCATACTAAATATTTTTCAAATATTCTGATTTTCAATAGGGTTCATCCTTGGGTGATTACGAACAATCATACCAGGTTTTGTCAAAATCCGTCAAGAATTGTGTCTTGTAGAGTGTTTACGAGCAATTGTGGACGGACGGACCGACGGACGGGGGTGACGGCAATATATGCCCCCCATTTCATGTGGGCGTATAAAATACTGTTTCTTCAAAATGTTCTTTTAATCTTTTTATACCATTTTGAAAACTGGATCTAACCAATATAATTATTCTACTTCTAACTTTTCCATTATCTCTGACACAGTAAAATGCACTAAAGTTAGGAAAATATCACATATATTGACATCTTGGCTACACCATGTCTCTTGTAGCCATATTATATCAAACTTATCAGGACCCCATTTTGTAGTTTTGATTTCAGTCCATTTATATTCCATGAAACACATTTGAGTTTATCTGTATTGATTAGCCTATGTCTACTCTGATTTTCTTTAACTTTTTCAAAGTCATAAACATGCTGAGAAAAGTCATCTGCCCCTTCCAAACAGGTTTGACCATTTTGTTAATATTCAGACACTAATTCATCCAAAGTATACAGTTTTTTATTAACTACAAGTTTGTCATATTTCATATAGGCAGTGTTTCCCTCTTCACGGGCCTTCACTAAATATTTAGTCAGTTGTTTTCGTGTTTGACAGACTTTATAGGAATAATCAGATGTGATAAAAATACCAGAGTCAAGAGTTTTCTCTGGCAGCTTTAATCAGAACATTTTTGTCAGTTTCCTCAGCTTTACAATCATATACCTCTCTTTTAGTGGTATCACTCTCTCCATATCAATATCTTGATGTAGACCCAGTTTATTTACAAACATTTCCTGCAGTTTCTCTTCAGCCTGACCTTCACCTTTTGCTTCCCAAATATCCAGTCCTACAATGACTACATTATTTCTTTTGCTATCATTTTCTATTTTGTCTAGCTTTTCTTCCAACTCTCTCACCTTCTTTTTCATTTCCTTGTTGTCACCTTTTACATCTTCAAATACTGCCTTGTTTCTTTCAGCTCGCTTCTGATATCTTTCATTGTTACAGATAGACCTTTTACCTCCGACTGCAATGTTGAAAGCTCACTGACACCATTTTTAATATCTTTCATTTCACGCCACATTTCTTTGAAGATATCTATTAAATTTGACTCATCTGTAACATATTCAATATCAAATTTTGATTTACCAGACTTCTTGGGTGGACCTGGGATTGTTTCTATATCGCCTGCTAGTATTAGCATTAGTAGAACGATACAAAAATATAAAAAGTAGCTCATTTCGTGGAACTGAACTTTCCTGGTTGCCATCTTCCAATCATCCCTATATCATCATTATTCTACTATAGTACACTGGAAAATTAGGAAATTATAACTCATCCATTTGTTTATCAAATCTGATATTCATTTCCCCATTTGATCTCATTTCAAGGTTTTTTATCAATATTTTGGATTAAGTGATTATAGAAGGATTTACAACCCTTTATGTCATTTAGTAATTTCCTAATAAATAACAAATAACCTGGCTGTAATGTATCATAACTGATTCCAGGATTTTATTTGTTAATAAGCCATATACGCCCATCACGGCATGCGGATGGTAAATATTCAAGATTTTGGGGCATGGGCAATAACTCTACTTTTACCGGTAAAAAAATTCAAACTTGATCTTTGTTTTGTGAGGGAGCCACGGTGGCTCAGTGAGTTAGACGCTTGCTCGCTAACCTGAAGGTCCGGGGTTCAATCCCGGCATAGTTCGAGATAATACCTTCGGATTTTTCAACCCGGTTTCCCCCTGTCAGTGATGCAGGTAAGAGGGGCTGACATGGAAAAAGCGTCTAGTCGTTCAGATGGGACAATAAACCGAGGCCCTGTGTGCTACAGGCTGTGCATGTTAAAGATCCCTCGACAGTTGGAAATCGAAAAAAAGCACGCTAAGGCTGCAGTGCTGGTAAAATTTCCCTCATTGCACCCTGCATGGCGTTGCCCGTCTTCATTAGCCCACAAGGTGCAGAAGAGTAGGACATAAAACTCCATTCATTTCATTTCATTTTTTCGTTTTATGAATATGTACACACATACTGAATTTCATTTGACTCCATCAAAAAATCTAATTTTTAGAGCGTTTACAAGCAAATGTTGACAGACGGACCGACGGACCTTCGTTTCATGAATATGTATGCACATACCGAATTTCATTTGATTCCTTTAAACAATTGGAGTGTTTAAGAGAAATTGATGTTGATAGAAGCACTTACTGTATGGAGGTTAAAGGGCGATAACTCCTCAAAACTGACGTAAGAAGCCTAAATCTTGAAAAAGCCTTAAATTTAATCAGAAGTAAACTAAACTTTCTCAAACCAATAACATCCATTTTAAGTTTCATCAAAATATCGGTTGAAAACTAAGAGAGTAATAGCATATTCAAGATTTTGGGGCAAGGGCAATTACTCTGCTTCTAATGGTCGAAAATAGCTCGAATTTGAACTTGATCTTCATTTTATATATATGTATACACATACCGAATTTCATTTGATTTCATCAAAAAATGTTGACGGACCAACGGACGGACGGACAGGGGTGCCGACAATATACGTCCAGATAGAGAGAAACAGTATCGTGTGATTTATTTTTCCGTAAATTTTCACTAGCTTCAGACTGTACAAAAGATTTTCTTGCTGCATGTAATGTATTAGGTGTTCAGCAATCAATTCACTACTGGTTCTACTCTCAAGAGCTGGAAGGTAATCAGTCAATACACATGGTGTGTTCAGGTTGCTACCAAACACTAACTGTTTGGGACTGTAACAATATACATTTTGAAGCGAGTTTTTTGGCTCTCAAAGCCCACGCCAATGCTACCATTGCTGAACATTAAGTGTCTTGAATGATTTTAGTCATCATGTTGGTAATTATAGCATTATGCCTTTCTGTGATTCCATTCGACCATGGTGCCTCTGCAGGTGTAGGGAGTAACTTTAATGTTCAAATTTTCACGAAATAGTTCATTATTAATTTCTCCACCATTATCACCAGAATTTATTTGAGATTCCGAATAAAGCAATCCAATGTTTGAAAATTGTGTATATTATTTCTTGCTTTTCCTTACAGTCTATTAAAGAACCTGCACTGTATCTGGTTGCATGTTCAATTAAAGGGAGAAATAGCTGACTATTCACATATTTCATAGTCCATGGACACAGTGTCATTAAATTCTTTGCAGGTCTAAGGGCAGGTTTCCGGTATCTTATACATATTTCGCAAATGTTCTCATAATTCTGAATCAAATTAAAAAGTTCTATTTCATCTACACCAGACTCTTGTACAAGCTTTACCAATTTATCACCAGAAGGATGCCCAAACTGTTTATGTAGCTTGATCACTAATTGTAGCTTTTGCTCTGTAGACTTCTCTGATAGAAAACACTCACTCAAGAGAACAGTTTCATGTGGCAATAGCGGAATGGCATAGTGTCCACTTTTGGTGAATTGTAAGTTCAGGTCTTTTCTCAATATGTTTGCAACATGTTTTACAAAATCTATTTTGGTGCCAGTTGATTTCATCCAATCTTTACTCAAGAGCAGTGGCAGGTCACAATCAACCACTTCACAAGTTACATTTTACAGTTGTTCAGCAATATAAACTGGAAATGTTATCTTCTTAGTCAACTTTACTGGTGGGCCAGTTCCAAAACGAAAATGTACGCTTACATCACTTCTTCTTTCTTGGACTTGACTTGGTCTTGAGAGTTTAACGTAGATAAGTAACATTCCAACCACACTCTGCCTCATACATTCTGAGTGCATCCAGAATCAAGTATTCCATAATTTAGAGTCTCTCCAATGAATCTTTAAATATAACAATCTACAATCTACTGGGTAAATAATGTTATTTTCTCCACTGATCAACGCATCTCAATTCCATTTTGCATGACTTTATTTTGTAATAAAGACGTTCAAATTCATTTATATAGTCACCAACACTCATTGATTTAGGTCTACTAAATTTTTCAAACTTTTCACAAGCCAAAATCGACATTACATTCACATCTCTCGCATATAAAGTTCGAAGTTTCGTCTGTAAGACATCAACTCCACGGGACGTCGCCATTCAGTTCTTTCACATCAATATCCGCACAGGCATTTCTAGTCTTCTGATCAAGAGACAAATAGATAGCTGGACTTTGTTTCTTCTTGTCTAGATCCGTCACATAGTGCCCTATTTCCATCTAACGTAGCCAAACTTCAAAGTCATCGTTCATCGATGGTGGCACGAGGAATTTTGTTTTCAAAGTCGCTTGTGTCGTTGACCAGAATAGTTCAAAATACGTGAGGATAACACAAAAATAAGTCACCAATATCACCATCAGCATAATAATTTAGTCTAAATCAAACATAACCCTACCAGAGTTTTCATGAGCTAAAAATTGAACACCTTTTCAAGAACAAGGACAATAACTCATACTAAATATTATTCAGTATCAAAAGAAGTGTATGACTGAAGGTTTAATATTTCATGCAAATATACACATTTGTAAACAAATGACAGAGTTTTTACTGATGCACCCCTACCTCAATTAGGCTCTATACTGGATATCAGTTGATGACACGTGTTACTCAACATCAATTATAACTTTCTTATTTCTCCAAATAAATCAATTTCGTAAACACTTTTGAGTTTTCTGATCTAAATCAAGCCTGGAAACCCCCAAAAAATCAGAAAAAATTGCATTACATTTGTTACCTAGTTGGCCTTTGATGTCCTCGCACCATTTATGACTGTTCTTGATGAAATCTTCACAATTTTCATAAAGTTGAGCTGGAAAACTGCCAGACTGCCAGGGAAGGTATAGATACCTACTGTAGAGACCTGAATAATACATGTGAAAACATCAATCAAATGGTTAAAATAGGCAATATCTGCATGAGCAAACAACTTTTAGACTTCACAACCTCTTCAATGTTTTATTAATTATTCAAAACAGGAAGTGCAAAAAGGGGAAAAAATGGAATTTTGTATGACAGACATATTGGCTAGGGGCAAGAAAAAGGCCAGAAACTTCTAGAAACTACTACCTGTTAGAAGGCAAGGTAATATATGCCCACTGGCAGCTTTGATTTTGAATAAAAATATTTAGCAGTACAGTAACAATCACCAGTATGAAATATTCAACCTTCAGTCATACACTTCTTTTGAACTCTTTAGGGCAATACTGAATAATATTGAGTAAGAGTTTGTTATATATTTACTTCTCAATATAATATTATGTAATAAACAAATTAACCTGTGGAATATGAATGTATAACTTTATGATGTAAATAGAAATAAACTATGTTTATATCGAGCAGTGTATAGCATGACATTTAATAATAAAGTTTACAAAATTCTACAAGTTTGAGCTTCCATCTAAATAATCTAATTCAAGCAAATATAAGTAATGTCAACTTGGAAGTTATTGTTACCTGGTTGTATGAGAGTTATATCCTCACTGAACCTCGGGTTGGTAGTAAGAGAATTCATCAAGCACAGTTTATCATGGCACAGTTATATATTGTGAGATCAAAGTTCTAATGAAAGATAAACATTGTATAATTATTGAGAATGCCTGAAATATACTAATGCTGCACTGCATATTAAAGTTTGGTTGTCACACAAAGTAGAAATATAATAATTGTTCACTTGACTGTACTAAAATTGTACCAATTTTTAAAATTAAGGAAATTGTTAGTTATGTTTTACTGGAGGTTTTCCATGGATTATCTTTATTTTCATGAGTTTCTAACCACACCCTATTATACTTTTCTATAATTCTTGTATAAATCCTATCTCTACTGCGCAATGCTTTTTCTGCTAAAATTCCTTTTTTATCATAGCTGGAAGGTCTGTCCTTATTGATTTACCCCGGGGAAGGGTATGACCATAGCTACTTGATAGAATCTGATTTTTATCTGAGAGGCGAGGAAAACTTCACAAGGAATGCTCCTGATTTTTCGAGTTTAGATTTTTAGGTTTTCACACAATTATTGAGTCTATAAATGTTTTTGATAGTTTTAGTTCATTGAGTAAATAATCTTTTACAATCTTTTCAACATTTTCGTTGTTTACCTTTTCAAATCCATAAAGAATATTATATCGTCTGCTTCTAGACTCCAAATAAAGTGACTTGTCGTCTGTATTTGTGACACATGACTCTAGTACACTGTTTTTTTTTCTTCCAAATAAGAAATGCGTCTCTCTATTGTCTGTGTAAGTTAAAAAGTTTTTTGAATTTTTTCGATATTTTTCAAGAGAATTGGAATATCAACCTCAAAATAGTACTGTTAGTCTTAGAAAGTTTTTGCGTTAATAAAAATATAATCTTTTGTAAGTTTACATTGAAACAAAACACATTTCTCTCCTAGAAATTTCAACCCAAAAAAGTTGTCCTCTGTAAAAACAAATTTTGAAGACATAATGTGCTCATGTTTATATTTTTATCAAGGCAAAGACATTCTAAGACTATCAGTACTATTTTGAAGCTGCTATTCCAATTCTCATAGAAATAATAAGAAAAAATCAAAAAACTTTTTACTTTGCTCAGACAATAGTTTTTTGTATAGATCTGATTGTTCATCTGTACATTTTTCTAGCTCAGTCAATTTATCATTATGAAATTTCAAAGCACTTATAGTTCCATTTATTTCTTGTTTTAGTAGAATTCAGATCGTCTTTTACACAGCCTATTTCCTTATTGATGTTATTTATAGAAAGTTCTACATTACCGAGACTTTTGATTAATTTGTCGTCCAGTTGTCCTATGATATCTTACATGTATTTCTTCAAGTTCTCGTTGGTAACAAGTTGACTTTGTCTTGTCTTCATTTTATTTCTGTTGTTAGAAACAAACATGGCGGACCTATTTGGTGATGAAGTATTTTGGTTATTATGATATCTTTCTCCCTCCATGTAGGGTTTCGTTCAGTTCGTGCAACTCCAATAAAGTTACTAACATTTATTCATCTGCAAAAACCTATGGCAAGCGACCATTCGACTTCACAGTCCGTTTGTAGTTGTAGTGCTTCAATAAATACGATTTAGTTATATCAACATCAATAACAGTACAACATGACATATGTGAAGTAGATTAACTGAAAGATACAAATATTGAACTTAAAACATGCTTAGAATATAAAGACCGTGTAAGAATTGAAGTTTATACACGTCCATGCTAAGCAACCGGCTTACTTATTTGACATTTACTAAAATGAAGTCTAAATATGTTTGAAACTATGACAATTAATGAATGACAGGGATTGACAAGGCTCATGTATGCAAAAGGATTCTTAAACTAAATATTTGCATTAAAATTTAAGGGTTTAGGGGATTATACAAGTCATAATTTAAAGAAAATAAGAAATAATTATGGTAAAAAATGAATTTGTCAGAGCACGATAGGAAAATTCCCATTTGACCACATTTTTTATGAAAACTTATAATACACTACAAAGTTGACCAGATAATATAAAGTTAAAATACGCGATGTTTAATTAGACGTTAATGCAGTAATATATATCATACCGATTTTGTTTCTATCCACGGCTTTTGCATAAAAAACATAAAAGCTTGCTTCGTTAAAAATATTCATATACTAGTAGACTCTTGTTTCCAGACATACTCATTTAGTCTCGTTCAAAAGTCTCATGTTATTCGTGTCACTCGATATGTGTTCGGTGCATTCCAGGTTTTGATATTTCGGGATTATTATCGCTGGAATTTACTTTCTTGCTTCTTGTATAATATTCTGTAGATTTTTGGCTTGTTGTTTGAATCTTATTGAGGTCTGTCAGAGTATTTGATGTAAAACACGGGGTCACAGCTCACTACATGCGTCCGTTCATCTCCGCTAAGTCTCACTCTCAATCAAAAATCAATATTTGAGTTAGTTTTAGACAAGATCTTATAATTACACGATAAAATAATTACTGTTTTATTTATTACAGATTGATTTAAAAATGTCAACTACAACATCTTTATTTAATGCCGTATGGAACAATGATCTATTGACTGTAAAGAGTTTGATACAGAGTGGCAGTTACGATGTTAACCTACAGGACAGTCTAGGTTTTATACCATTACATAGTGCGGTAGTCAGGAATCATGAAGACATTGTAAAGTATTTAATAGACAATGGAAACTGTAATGTTAACTTACGGGACGATCTAGGTTATACACTATTACATAGTGCGGTAGACTGGAATCATGAAGACATTGTAAAGTATTTAATAGACAATAGAAACTGTAATGTTAACTTACGGGACTATAGAGGTTATACACCATTACATATTGCGGTATTCAGGAATCATGTCGACATTGTAAAGTATTTAATAGACAATAGTAACTGTAATGTTAACTTACAGGACGGTAGAGGTTATACACCATTACATATTGCGGTAGAAATGAATCATGTCGACATTGTAAAGTATTTAATAGACAATAGTAACTGTAATGTTAACTTACAGGACGGTGAAGGTTCTACACCATTACATAGTGCGGTATTCAGGAATCATGTCGACATTGTAAAGTATTTAATAGAGAATAGTAACTGTAATGTTAACTTACAGGACGGTGAAGGTTCTACACCATTACATAATGCGGTATTCTGGAATCATGAAGACATTGTAAAGTATTTAATAGACAATAGTAACTGTAATGTTAACTTACAGGACGGTGAAGGTTCTACACCATTACATAATGCGGTATTCTGGAATCATGTCGACATTGTAAAGTATTTAATAGAGAATAGTAACTGTAATGTTAACTTACAGGACGGTGAAGGTTCTACACCATTACATAATGCGGTATTCAGGAATCATGAAGACATTGTAAAGTATTTAATAGAGAATAGAAACTGTAATGTTAACTTACAGGACAGTGAAGGTTCTACACCATTACATAATGCGGTATTCTGGAATCATGTCGACATTGTAAAGTATTTAATAGACAATAGAAACTGTAATGTTAACTTACAGGACGGTAGAGGTTATACACCATTATATATTGCGGTAATCAGGAATCATGAAGACATTGTAAAGTATTTAATAGACAATAGAAACTGTGATGTTAACTTACAGGACGGTCTAGGTTATACACCATTACATAATGCGGTAATCAGGAATAATGAAGACATTGTAAAGTATTTAATAGAGAATAGTAACTGTGATATTTATATTAAAGATAAGAACGGGTATTCACCTTTCTCCACTACGGAAGGATTACAATTTCTTTATAAAATAGCACAACGTCAGGATCTAGAATTAGTTCAAGTTTTAATCCAACATAATGTTGATGTTTTAACTAATCATGTTAATAATCAGCTTCAATTAGTTAAATATATTCTGAGTGAAAATGATTTTCAATCTCTATGTTTTTTTATTCAGAATGGTCTCTATATTAATTCTTTAACATCATCAGGTGAAAATATAGTCCATCTTTTAGCTAAATTTTATATAGATTATTTATATATAGATTTTAGTTTTTTGTTTGATTATGAATTAGATTTTGATCTTATAAATAATGATGGTAATTCACCGTTAATGGTGGCCTCACTTTTAAATAATTCACCTTTTATTCAATTTTTAGCTACTTTACCCTGTGACGTAACAAAACTAGACAAAACAATCAGGGTCATACAGCACTCCACCTTAGTGTCATCGGATTTACTTTGATAAAAGAAAAATTAAATATGATGAAAGTCAATTCAGTAGTGAAAGAGTTATGTTCCTGTGAATACTATCCCAGATATCTTAAATGTATTGATATTTTACTCAATCTTGGTGCAGACGTCAATATACAAGATAAAGGCGGGAAAACAGTTTTAATGTTGGCTTGTATGAAAAATGATAGGAAATTGGTAGAAAAACTATTAATACATGGAGCTGATGTTAATATTGTAGATAACCATGGTCGATCTGCTCTACAATACATAGATTTACCAAACAATGTTTATGATTTAACATGTTTTAATTTACTTCTATCTCATGGTTGTAAACAATCTTTTAATCAGCCATGTCTTAATGGTAACACTATTATTCAAAATGTACTCCAATTCTCACCATTATGGCAAATTGATCAAACAGTCAATATCATCAAATTTCTTGTTTATAAAAATGTCAACCTTCAACTTTTAACCTCAGATGATGGAGAAATCTCCTATGGTCAGTTATCTCTGGAGGAATTTTCTTCACAATCTAGGCATGAATTAAGGCAAATTCTGTATTTAAGTGGTGGCTCATTTATACAAATTACACAAATATTACATTTTGAAGAAGAAGAAAATTATGAAGCATCATTGCCAGAAACTTTAAGAGAAAATCCGAGAGAAAAATTCTATCTTTTCGCTAACAATCTGAGCCTTAAAGAAATTTGTAGACGAGTTATCAGACAAAATACAGGTCTAACAATTCATGATCGAATTTCAGAACTTCTGAATTTTCCAACCCTGACTGATTTTCTGATGTTTAAAGATTTTGATTCTGAACGATTTTCACTGCATGGCCAGTTAGAGTCTGTTATTGATAATGATTATGATGATGATTATGATTCCTATGATTTAAATAAGGAGAATGATGATGATGATTTGGTATTACTATCTATAAAGTATTTATTTAATGATATTGATGATATTTATTATGATGATTATGAGAATGATTATTTGGTGTATAAACATTGTAAATATTTAAATGAGGTACAAGCAGGTTTAAAATATTCAGATTCAGATTCAGATTAAGATTAAATGATTATTTGGTGTATAAAGATTGTAAATATTTAAATAAGATATCACAAGTGAGAAAAATTACATATTCATAGATAAATATTGTCCAATTGTCAAATTTAAATCAATCAAAACAAATCACTGGTTATGACGCTCTGTTTGCGAACGTAAACAAAACGAACACAGAGTGCCATTAAATATTTTGATGAATATTTACGGTACAGAATTAAATAAGATTTTTGTTAAAGAATTGAAGTCGAGAGAAAATCAAAACTTACTTTGGAATATTAACTTGGAAAGAATGTATTCTTATCTCTTCAAACTGGCGTCAGTAAAGCCATGTTGTGTTTTGTTTACATGACCTCATGACCTCTACCGATCTGATTGGTCAGATTTAAATAGCATCAATCTCATTTCCACGCCCACAAAACAAATTGAAGTGAGATTAGTTTAATATTGGTTAATAAGACCAGGTCAAAACCCGTATTCAGGTTTAAACCGTGATTCAAAATCATTTTCATTTCACGATTATTGAATAAAACAAACAATTTGAGATAAATATGAATTATAAAATGATAATTGTATTTAAGACAACCATACCTGATTTACATTTCAAAATCTGTCTAAAACTAAAAAGCGTCCTACTTGGATTTAACTTTCGAAATTTTCAACAACCACGATCTTTCCATTTTCCATTCATGTTCAGTAACATACCACAATCACCAGCTTATGGAGTGAACATTTCACAACTCATCTGCTATACTAGAGCTTGTTCTATTTATGATGATTTCCTAGTTAGAGGTCGAGTATTAACATTGAAATTGTTGAAACAAAGTTACTTGACACACAAACTTCATGTAGGAAATTTTATGATCGTTATAGAGAACTACTTGATAAATACAATAAATCTGTTTCTGGTATTTTGGCTGATTTGTTTGGTCAGGCATGAATTGATCTGGTTGTATCTCATGATTTTGACCATTGTAGTAGTGGAGGGTGTCGAGCGAAGCAGATCATGTTTACTCTTTTCGAAACACCTGATGGTACTTCTCTTTAGAGGAGTTTACTACTATACTACATTTACTCCCGATTTTGCCATTCTTTGGACGAGATTTTTGATTGACGGAATTGATTTGCTTGTATAGGTTTTTCTTATTTTGAATTATTAGAATAAAACAATATGAGAAAATCTGTATTGGGGTTTAAACTAATATTGTATTAGAGATAACCATCCCTGATGTAAATAAAACATACTATAACAGAGATTCAGATTGAAACTTCAGTCGAAATACTGGCTTAATTAATATACATATATATCATTTATATTGTATTTTACATATTCTTTTTTAATTTAGAAGAGGGGGGGGGGGGGGGGGGGCC
>NW_008708996.1:85870-87979 GCF_000327385.1 Lottia gigantea
ATAATAACAGTATTATTACACAGTGTTATTAACTCACTGAACATGTATTGTATATGATAAACATGTTATAATAACAGTATTTATTACACAGTGTTATTAACTCACTGAACATGTATTGTATATAATAAACATGTTATAATAACAGTATTTATTACACAGTGTTATTAACTTACTGAACATGTATTGTATATAATAAACATGTTATAATAACAGTATTTATTACACAGTGTTATTAACTCACTGAACATGTATTGTATATAATAAACATGTTATAATAACAGTATTTATTACTCAGTGTTATTAACTCACTGAACATGTATTGTATATAATAAACATGTTATAATAACAGTATTTATTACTCAGTGTTATTAACTCACTGAACATGTATTGTATATAATAAATATGTTATAATAACAGTATTTATTACTCAGTGTTATTACTTGTATCGTATGTTTAAGACATTTAGCTTTGCAAGTCTCTGTAAATTATAATTATTTAAGAAAGTATGAAAATGAAAATTTGTCCATGTAAAATTTTATACTGTAAAAATAAATACTATATTATTTTATTATCACGATTTTTGTTTTCCTTCTGTCATATTCGTTTCTTTTAAATCATTTTCCACATTCACTTATTTCAACTCCATTGTCTTGAGCATTAGTCTTTGAATGAAAATTATCAGAGGATTAAAATACAGACGGTAGCCCATAGCTACAGGCGAAGGGTGGAGGGGAGAGAGGGTTGGGGCAAGGGATGGAGTAATGATAAAAAAAAATCGACAAATTCCATTATTTCAACGAAACATTATACACCATTACCCCTCCGGATATATTATTTTCTCCTCCGAACAATGACAGGTCTAGTAAAAAAATTGTCTTATACAAAAAACATATGAGGTGGTTTAGATAGCCCAAAGGGTCAACCACGAAATATGCCACTGGACGAGAGAAACATGTCGAAACGTTGCATAAAACTTAAACCAGTGATTGTTGTTCCATAGAGCTATGTCTATCTCTATATCTATTTTAGTATATTGTACAACTCAATAAAATAATTTTATTATAAATATAAAATACACAGGAACACAAATTATCATCAATATCAGAAATAATCAATAACAAATATTGAGATTAAAATATATACACACTTCATTATTTCTCTTACAAATCTCAATTTTATTAGCTTTAGACCTGTCATTGACAAACATTTAGAAAAAAACCCCAGAAAACCTGACGTTTGATTTCCATTATAAAAAGTCATAAAGGTAATTTATTTTGAGCTCTATTAGCTGGTAGATGTGTCTTAATATGTTATCTAGCTGAAAGACATCTAAATATTTAGACATGTATATCTATTCAACAACAAAACTTCAGAAACAAAACATAAAAACATTTATAAAGTATTCATATATATCCTAATAAAATTCATGGTGAACACACAAAGTAAACAATCCTGGCAAAAATGAAACAAAAAATTAGCTTGCCAGGCAAGGTAACATACGCCCACTGGCAGCTGTCAGAAATGATTAAACAGTCTTTAGTGACTACAGGGTTGCACAATATAGCTAATAGAGTGAAACGTCAAGTCAGACACGATATTTCGGTGAAATATTATCCGATCATCGCGAAAATCGATAGGGATCATCTTCATAATGACATTGACATACAAAATAAAAATCAAAAGAATCTGTAAACAATTGTAGCCTGTAGAGTGAGCACGAGTTGCACAATATAGCTAATAGAGTGAAACGTCAAGTCAGACACGATATTTCGGTGAAATATTATCCGATCATCGCGAAAATCGATAGGGATCATCTTCATAATGACATTGACATACAAAATAAAAATCAAAAGAATCTGTAAACAATTGTAGCCTGTACAATATAGCTAATAGAGAAAAACGTCAAGTCAGACACGATATTTCGGTGAAAAATTATCCGATCATCATGAAAATCATTAGGGATCATCTTCATAACAACATTGACACACAAAATAAAAATTAAAAGAATCCATAAAGAACTGTAGCCTGTAGAGTGAGCACGAGCCAAATGTGAACGGACGGACCGACGGGGTGATTACAATATACGCCCATCTTACGTGTGGGCGTATC
>NW_008708996.1:93258-93933 GCF_000327385.1 Lottia gigantea
CATTCCAAAACCATCACTATCCATCCCAAAACCAGCACTATCCAATCCAAAACCAGCACTATCCATTCCAAAACCAGCACTTTCCATTCCAAAACTAACACTATCCAATCCAAAACCAGCACTATCCATCCCAAAACCAGCACTATCCATTCCAAAACCAGCACTAATCAATTGAAATCCCTGCCATGTGCAATGATGTAAAATTTTATCTGGAACTTTGTAACGAAATAAAGTATATATTTACAATCTACTGATGGAATGAAGGAACCATACAGTAAATAATAACAGAAAATATTCTAATGAAATGAAGTAAAATTTTTTGTTACTGCACCTGATTGAGTTTATATCAGCAGACAACACCATGCAGTGTACAATGCCGGTAATCAGTTCTATTTCACTGAACTGAAAAATTAACTTCTTGAAAATCTGAAGTAAATAGAGTTGAGAACACTCAGCAAGTGGCATCAGGTGTCATGCAGTGTGCAATGAGGGAAATTTAGCCAGGATAAAAACCGTGTAGAAAATCAGAACTCAAACAGCAACTGACAGCAGGTGTCAAGTAGAAAAAAAAACTTCCACAGTTCGTAATAATTCTAGTTTAGATCACAGTTGAAAAATCCCAGATTTACAAAAATACCCTAAAGATGTCCACTGTCAAAATAAAAAGAATACCAA
>NW_008708997.1:0-885 GCF_000327385.1 Lottia gigantea
AACTTTCGAGAAATCGACATTTGAAGTTTCACCCAAATTTTCAAGAAGAAAATCGCATATTTTTTGGTGTGGGGAAAAAGTTTGAGACCAAAAGTGCTGTAACTGGCAGAGTTTTCAAGATAGGAAGCTGAAAATTGGAACACAGCAACTTCAGATGGGCGTGTACCTTCAGTGCAAATTTCAGCTTTACATCTCCAATAGGCTCCAAGCGGCAGCCTGTCAAAGTTTTGGCATTCACCCCTACCCCTACCAGTGCCATTGGACTGCATTAGGCTGGTTTCAGACCCCACCCCTCCACTAAAATGGCCATAACTCGGCCAATTTTGACCCCAGAGGTATAATTTTTGTTTCTAAAGAAAGTTTAACATGTCTGCTATCTATTTCAGGCGACAACAGAAATTCGGATTTTTTTAAATCTTTCGAAAAAAACGAGTTTGAAGTTTCACCCAAATTTTCCAGAGGAGAATCGCATATTTTTTGGTTTGGGGAAAAAGTTTGAGACCAAAAGTGCTGTAACTGGCAGAGTTTTCAAGATAGGAAGCTGAAAATTGGAACACAACAACTTCAGATGGGTGTGTACCTTCAGTGCAAATTTCAACTTTCTATCTCCAATAGGCTCCAAGCGGCAGCCTGTCAAAGTTTTGGCCTTCACCCCTACCAGTGCCATTGGACTGCATTAGGCTGGTTTCAGACCCCACCCCTCCACTAAAATGGCCATAACTCGGCCAATTTTGACCCTAGAGGTATAATTTTTGTTGCAAACGACAGTTTAACATGTCCCCCATCTATNTTGTTCAGAAACCGAAATTCGATTTTTTGTCAAACTTTCGAGAAAATCGACATTTGAAGTTTCACCCAAATTTTCAAGAAGAAAATCGCATATTT
>NW_008708997.1:7056-8285 GCF_000327385.1 Lottia gigantea
GTAGCTATAATGTGGTGAAAATTTGGAGCCAATAGTTTCATTAAGATTCTAAGAGAACTTTTCACTGCATGTAAGAAAAAAGAAATTTAAGACCCAATAACTGTAAGTATATCTCACAATACAGGTAAATCTGGGTATATGATCAAACAACAGTTAAATTTACACTGTAGATTTGAAAAAGTTACTTACATCAAAAGGGTGGTTTAACTGATAGATGAAATATCGAACTCTTCAAAAGTATCTTGTAAATGTTTTGAACCTAAATTAAACAAATAAAATATATGTTACTTAGTTTCGTTTTTTCACAGACAGTAACATCTGATAGTATCATGTTTGAAGATACGTTCTCATCGAAAAGAAATGTAATATTAGACAATGGCATAATCTTAATCAGATTGTTCTGCAACATAAACAATAAGAGAAACAAATGCAGATGAAACATAAAAGTTAAAGCTTGCTAGGCATAAAATATAACTCATGAGGAAGGCTATCTGAATGTTGGAATATCCCTATTAATGTAGTACATTAGTGGGGATCTACAATTGGACCAATTGAAATTTATGCTTGTGAGCTTACCTGGAAATTCATGTACTGTCTGTCATGTTTGGAAGCTCTTGCCTTCAAAATGTCACAGAAAGATTTGACAGAATAATGAATTTCTACAAACAGCCTCTATACAACCATTTCATAAGCTCCATGCTGAAAGCTATCTTAGGAAGTTGACCACCTAAAAAAACAAAATGCAATACTGAATAAATCGAACGAGTGAATAAAAAATGTCTCAATAAAAAACATCATAGAGAAGTGATTGCTTTTATCATAAACCAAAGAAATGAATAATAACTAAACTGCATGATAAAAATAGTATTTGTAAAAGTCAAAATAACATGTATTTCAGGTTAGAAACCCTCATGAGTCGTGCTGAAAGCCAAACCCCAATAAATTCAAACAGTATGAAACAAGTGAGAAAAATATGAGAAGGCGTACATATACCCAAATTAGTTAAACAATAACTATTGTGCATGAAGGTTGGTGCAAAAACCACAAAGTTTGAAAAGATTTTAAAATAATTGACCAATTAAATTATTGAGTAGGACAAAGGGATGCAACTTAGAAAAAGGACTGATACGTCTATTAACACAGAAAGAACCCAGTCTTTTATAAGCCAATGACTGGCCTGATATTTAAGTAATAGTAGGCCAGTGTAGCAGGCTCTATTTTGTGTTCGA
>NW_008708997.1:8335-9868 GCF_000327385.1 Lottia gigantea
GCGACACAGAAATTCGGATTTTTTTAATCTTTCGAAAAAAACGAGTTTGAAGTTTCACCCAAATTTTCCAGAGGAGAATCGCATATTTTTTGGTTTGGGGAAAAAGTTTGAGACCAAAAGTGCTGTAACTGGCAGAGTTTTCAAGATAGGAAGCTGAAAATTGGAACACAACAACTTCAGATGGGTGTGTACCTTCAGTGCAAATTTCAACTTTCTATCTCCAATAGGCTCCAAGCGGCAGCCTGTCAAAGTTTTGGCCTTCACCCCTACCAGTGCCATTGGACTGCATTAGGCTGGTTTCAGACCCCACCCCTCCACTAAAATGGCCATAACTCGGCCAATTTTGACCCTAGAGGTATAATTTTTGTTGCAAACGACAGTTTAACATGTCCCCCATCTATTTTGTTCAGAAACCGAAATTCGATTTTTTGTCAAACTTTCGAGAAAATCGACATTTGAAGTTTCACCCAAATTTTCAAGAAGAAAATCGCATATTTTTTGGTGTGGGGAAAAAGTTTGAGACCAAAAGTGCTGTAACTGGCAGAGTTTTCAAGATAGGAAGCTGAAAATTGGAACACAGCAACTTCAGATGGGTGTGTACCTTCAGTGCAAATTTCAGCTTTACATCTCCAATAGGCTCCAAGCGGCAGCCTGTCAAAGTTTTGGCATTCACCCCTACCCCTACCAGTGCCATTGGACTGCATTAGGCTGGTTTCAGACCCCACCCCTCCACTAAAATGGCCATAACTCGGCCAATTTTGACCCCAGAGGTATAATTTTTGTTTCTAAAGAAAGTTTAACATGTCTGCTATCTATNTCAGGCGACAACAGAAATTCGGATTTTTTTAAATCTTTCGAAAAAAACGAGTTTGAAGTTTCACCCAAATTTTCCAGAGGAGAATCGCATATTTTTTGGTTTGGGGAAAAAGTTTGAGACCAAAAGTGCTGTAACTGGCAGAGTTTTCAAGATAGGAAGCTGAAAATTGGAACACAACAACTTCAGATGGGTGTGTACCTTCAGTGCAAATTTCAACTTTCTATCTCCAATAGGCTCCAAGCGGCAGCCTGTCAAAGTTTTGGCCTTCACCCCTACCAGTGCCATTGGACTGCATTAGGCTGGTTTCAGACCCCACCCCTCCACTAAAATGGCCATAACTCGGCCAATTTTGACCCTAGAGGTATAATTTTTGTTGCAAACGACAGTTTAACATGTCCCCCATCTATTTTGTTCAGAAACCGAAATTCGATTTTTTGTCAAACTTTCGAGAAAATCGACATTTGAAGTTTCACCCAAATTTTCAAGAAGAAAATCGCATATTTTTTGGTGTGGGGAAAAAGTTTGAGACCAAAAGTGCTGTAACTGGCAGAGTTTTCAAGATAGGAAGCTGAAAATTGGAACACAGCAACTTCAGATGGGTGTGTACCTTCAGTGCAAATTTCAGCTTTACATCTCCAATAGGCTCCAAGCGGCAGCCTGTCAAAGTTTTGGCATTCACCCCTACCCCTACCAGTGCCATTGGACTGCATTAGGCT
>NW_008708998.1:0-3644 GCF_000327385.1 Lottia gigantea
AATAGATAAGATAGGATTCATGACACAAGCATGTAAATTGTACATCCAGCAAATATGGCGTCTGTATTGGTTTCAATATATTGAACATATGATCAAAGGGTAACTTTAAAATAAACAGAATTTATGAATCTTAAATGTTAAAAGTTTTGTAGTGCATTCATTGAAAACAAAAATTTTGTGGTTCCAAATTTTGCTGATTTCTTCTCTATTTTTCTTAATTTCTTAATTTGAGTTCATCCAAAAGTGAAATAACATCTTTATACAGCTTTTTGAAATTCTTAATTTGGTAATACAGTTATATGCTTACAAAAAAATTAACATACCAAAGACAAACTGAAGCACTTTCTATGACCATTTAAACCACAAATGACCAATTCCGAATAATACCAATGCTTGTGTTTTGGAGATTAATAGCAAAATAATGAATGAAATTCCAGTATTTGTAAAAAATATCTTAGATTCTTTCTCATGATACAAATCTACCAGCTGTCAGTAATTGAAGGTGAAAAATGCTAAATTACAAAAACCTCTACAGCTCTGATCATTATAATGTATTTTGTTAGAGTCTATAGGATACAAGGTAATTGATACAAGTCTAAGACTCGCAGGAATGTTTTTTACTCTATATTTTACCAATTCCACCTGATATCAACAGTTGATGGCTAGTCTAAAGAATATCAGTTTTGTCTGGAGGTACCGCATTGTTCCCAATAAATGTACCCTCTTGTAACTGAGTGCTAGCCTAATATAGGCTATTGATAAATTGCTAAGATCATCAAGCATCCATACTGTTTATGGTCTTTCTGTTAAGGGCTCTGGTTGCCTGTATTTGTTAGCATACAATCGAATCGAATCGCTTCATTTACTTACTTCTGTGATACAACAAAATTGCTTAATGATGTCAAGGTATTGGATGCAGTTCATAACAGTTTAACACTGAAAAAGTATTTGTGTATACCCATTTGATATTTGGAATGAAGCAATGCACTGTAATTGTTGTCTGCAGAAGTCACATTTTTCCAAGTACATACGGTAACAGTACAAAATATTGACAATATAATAATATAAGACAATAGGGTCAGTATGTAGAGTGTTGACCACTATGGTATTTATTATTGTCTGACCACTAGGCATTGTGGACATACCATACTGTTTCTAGTGGTCAACATCAAACCATAATGTTATCAATATTTGATCAATGTTGAGTCAGATTGGGAACTTAGAAGCCTGGGAAATTATTTCTTTGGAAGATATTAATCATGATATAAAGAGTAAAATATAAACTAATTGCATCCCATAGTTAAAGTGATACTACGTCTTAGAATGAACATAAAATTTAAGAATTTTAAACTTGGCCAATAAGAGCATCAGTAGATATATCTGGTGTCATGAATAACATAACAGAATTCTTATATAATCCTATAAATCCAAAAAACTTAGTAATTATCCATAAATATGCAACTAACTATTGAAAAATGCTTAATATTTCAATAATTACTTAGTTTTAGGAAAATGAATTTTCAAGATTTTACAGGGATTCTGTTGTAACTTTATGACACCAGGTAAGTTCACTGATGAATATAGACTAACATTGACCTTTTCGAGAACTTAAATATTATGTTCATTCTAAGACGTAGTATCACTTTAATTAAATAATAGAATCTGTGTTAGAAAGAATTCACGTCATTTTGAATCTAGCACGTCCTTCCCTTTTATCTTTTTGATACAAATTCTCCAAGCAAGAGACCTCTAAACTATGTCTTGAAGACTGTTGATCTGCATGTATTTACCAGTCATGTCTGATTGTGGGCTCAAAATGGTTGAAAATTATTCTGGTCTTAATTCAGGAAATTTTGTTTCAAATGAACCTTTTTCAGAGGATAATTCACTTTTAGAGAAGAGCACCAACATTTAATATACATAGAAGTTAAAATGTTGGTTTCTGAAAGTCTATTACAGCCTAATTCAGTCACATTCAAGTATGTCAATATTAGAACATTTTAAAATGCACTGAGTTACCACTTGAATGGACAGTTTAGGGGGTGATTTTAATCTTGAATATATGAAAATAGTCTTAGAAGTACAGAAAAATACGAAAATCGCATAATTCATTTAGAAAATACTTCAAACTAGGAATTTTACTCACTATTTCTATCTGTGTCTTTTCTATATATCACAGAGTATCTTAAATTGATGAGTCGTCATTTAAACATTCAATCGCGGATAATTCTGGATACACATGGATTTGAAGGCTCGAATTTCGATGCTGAGCTTTGAACACTATAACTGATTGGCTCAGCTAAAGAATTTCAGTTTCAGAGAATGGTGAAAAAAAAATGGCCTACCTGTCCCTTTAATGTGAGAGGAAAGATAAACCATAATATTTACACTATTAGGTATTTTAACCTATATTTTAGTATTTAAAGTCATTTCCTGTATTTGAAAACCATCGGTACCAGTATATCTTTACTATATTTGATAATAATTAATCTACTAAACTTGCTGACTTAGTAGTTGTTTTTAAAACTTAACTGATAACTGTCAAATATATATTTATAGAAAAATTTCTTTGAACTAGTGAGCTAGTTCATGCTGTACTTATTTTGAACTTATTGGTACCACAGAAACCATAGAAAGTCTTTGATTCCTGCAAACTTTAGTTCAGAGACCTGTGATCCATACTCCAAAGAATTGAACAACAAATCTGTCTCAGAGGTTGTCTTCAAACAGCTTTCAGTTTGGAATTGCCATCAATTTAAGCAATTAAATTTTAATGTTTTTGGTGATGCACAACAACTTTAAAACAAACAATGGTTTAAATGCCATTTCAGAAAAAATTGTAAAAACCGAAGAAGCTGGTCACCTCCTAATTAATGTTAATATGTGACCCACTTCAATTATGATACATAAAATCACCTGACTACGCATGCAGCAACCTTGTCTGCCAATTTGTTACCGTCACAGGGGTTCAAATTAACACTCACTCAATCACCATTGGCATTCAAAATTTTTGTTTCTTGAAAATGATTTCCCAGAAACTAAAAATTTTTATTGTCTACTTCCTCTTTCATTATCAAAATTTTAAATCAAGTTGTGAAATCAACATCAACAACACTGAAATGCTTAAAGCCCCACCCTTTTACATAAATTTCAACAGCCAGTTTAAGTCAATATTGAAAACAATTTAAAACATTTAGATCCCATTCAAATAATTTTTTACAACAACTTTCAAACAAGTTTTTACATCATTACACCCCAGACTTGTACTTGTTACAACATCAGAGTCCATAAGAATAGTAATTTGTTAAAACATCAAAACTATTCACTGACTCTAGAAGATTTAATGAGACTGAATTCTAACATCATAGCTTTAAATGAACTTAAAAGAGAAAACATCACTTCAAAAACAAAGTAATTTATTCTTTGTACTCAAAACTCAGAAACAAGTATGCTATGTTTACAGTTTTTGCTCTTTAAAATTGAAGATTATTTTAGTCTTCCATGAAATGAAACACAAACATTATAAGCTATGTGATCTCTTCAAAAAGATTGCTCAGTTGACAGAGCCATTTGGACAATGGCATTAGGTGTTTCCTGCATCACTAGCCTCAAATGTGTCTATCTGCCAGTTTACTCTTCAAGTA
>NW_008708999.1:0-1330 GCF_000327385.1 Lottia gigantea
CCAGAAAGATACAGCATTGGGCAAAGATCATCCGAATTCAGAAGCCTTCGTGTTTGTTGATAAGGATGGTTTGAGGACCTCTCTAACGTGTAAGGAGATTTTAGACCAGTCTGTGTATTTCGCCAGGCAGCTTAGGAAACTGGGTATACAACCTGGAGAAGTTATTAGTAATCTATTACCCGATTCTCCTAACGGGATAATTGTGTTTTTTGGCACCATCCTTGCAGGTTGCGTCATTCTAAATGGGAAGCTTCAACTTAAAGATGGCAATTATTTGATTCAAAACATCAACAAAACTAATAGTCCACTTCTAATTTTATCGTCTGATCCTAAAGACGAATGTAGGAAATTATTTTCAGAGATAATCGACAATGGAGACGGCAATTCAGTTTCTTCTACAACGCTTCCATTTCTCAAGCATGTCTTGTACACAGAGGTAAACCGAAATATTGGATTCAAATGGGCCAATCAACTACCAGAAAATAATGACGCAGATGATGACGTCATTTGTTACGATGGTAACGCCGATGCAATCATAATGTTGTCGTCTGGAACAACTGGTATGTCCAAAATGACGGTTCATTCTCATTTACTTCTCAAATCCATCCTGGAGCCTGTACAGCCGAAATGTAGAAACGGGATGTTGAATTGTTACTCATTAAGTTGGTTACCAGGTTTACCTCACCACTATGTAATCACCGGCTTGAAATCTGTTTACATAGACCAACGAGACCCTCCTTTAATTCCTTCCATTGGCCAATTTATTTACGACCTGATAAATCAAGAAAAATGCGATTTACTATTTGTAGAATTATGTATTTTAATGCAACTTTTCGAAGTCTTAGAAAATAAAGGAAGACCTAATGACTGGCCGGAACACATAAGATGTCTTCTTGGGGCTCGACCAATATCTTCCGCTGTCGTTGATCGCTGTTTAACTCATTGCGATGTTGTATACAATTTATACGGGTCTACAGAAACCAGTCTCTTCACTTCTAAAAGGATCAGTAAAAATACACTATATGAAGATTTTAATACAGGGGTAGCTTGTTCTGGGGTCGATATTATCATCAGAGATTTCAGCCTCTGTTAGCTATTTTGAAAGTTGTCGGCTGTCAAAGTATCTACCAGAGGTGAGAATAATGAAAGATGCTTCTGCCTGCGTTTTCAGTAATTACGTCGTAATATCGGTTAGATGGTAATTACACCACTGTGTAAGTGAACAGGTTCTGAAAAGTAATACATATAGCTGAATGTAATCTTTATCACCGAGTAATACAAATATTTAGTCGATTATAACCCTAAAAGACCCGTTTGTGCACAACACAGA
>NW_008708999.1:1380-3696 GCF_000327385.1 Lottia gigantea
GAATTCTGTATGAATAGTTTTGTCCCTGAAGATCTGGAACATGTATCAGCTTGTCCACGCTATTTTATTTTAATGGACAAGATTCCTGTCAATCGGAATAGAAAACCAGATAGAATGGCCACGGAAAAATACGCCAAACATTATTTAAATCTCTAAACCTAAACTATATTCTTGTATTTATAGTCTCTAATATAATAAATATTAAAATAATCATCATTATCTATGTGTATTTAAATAAAATGATTTACAATAATTGTAGTTGGTGATTAGCATCAGGTGTACTAGAAGGGGGGAAAGGGGCGTGGCATTAGGTGTAGGGGAAAGGGCACGAAGTACACCCCAAATAAACTCGTCACTAAACCAGAGGTCAGTAAACACCGTTCATTCTAGACCGGGACGTCTTCCCTTATTTCAGCCTCTGTTAGCTATTTTGAAAGTTGTCGGCTGTCAAAGTATCTACCAGAGGTGAGAATAATGAAAGATGCTTCTGCCTGCGTTTTCAGTAATTACGTCGTAATATCGGTTAGATGGTAATTACACCACTGTGTAAGTGAACAGGTTCTGAAAAGTAATACATATAGCTGAATGTAATCTTTATCACCGAGTAATACAAATATTTAGTCGATTATAACCCTAAAAGACCCGTTTGTGCACAACACAGAGGGGCAGTGCACAGTACAAGGGGACAGTATACAACACAGTTGGATAGTGCACAACACAGGGGGACAGTGCACAACACAAAGGGACAGCGTACATCATAAGTGGACACTGTACAACACAATGGGTCAGTGAACATCATAAGGGGACCCTGTACAACACAATGGGACAGTGTACAATTCAAGGGGCCAGTGCACAACACATGGGGCCAGTGCTCAGCACAAGGGGACAGTGCACAACGCAAGAGGACAGTGCACAGCACAAGGAGACAGTGCAAAACACAAGGAGTCAGTGCACAACACTAGGGGACAGTACACAACACAAGGGGACAGCGTACATCATAAGAGGACACTGTACAACACAATGGGTCAGTGTGTATCATAAGGGGACACTGTACAACACAATGGGGCAATGTATAATTCAGGGGGCCAGTGCACAACACATGGGGCCAGTGCTCAGCACAAGGGAACAGTGCACCACACAAGAGGACAGTGCACAGCACAAGGGGACAGTGCAAAACACAAGGAGTCAGTGTACAACACTAGGGGACAGTGCACAATACAAGTGGACAGCGCACAACACAATCGAAAGGTGTACAATACAAGGGGCCAGTGCTCAGCACAAGGGGACAGTGCACAACACAAGGGGACAGTGCACAGCACAATGGGACAGTGTATAATACAATGGGGCAGTGCTCAGAACAAGGGAACAGTGCACAACACAAGGTGACAGTGCTCAGCACAATGGGACAGTGTATAATACAAGGGGGCAGTGCTCAGAACAAGGAAACAGTGCACAACACAAGGGGACAGTGCACAGCACAATGGGACAGTGTATAATACAAAGGGGCAGTGCTCAGAACAAGGGAACAGTGCGCAACACAAGCGGACAGCGCCCAGCACAATGGTACAGTGTATAATACCAGGGGGCAGTGCTCAGAACAAGGGGACAGTGCACAACACAAGGGGACAGTATACAACACTAGGGGACAGTATACAACACTAGGGATAGTGCACAACAAAAGTTTCTCATGTTCATAAAATACATTAAATTGTGGAAACGTGAAATGCTGTACAAAATCAAGTTGCCCGTGTAACCCTGTCTTGTTACGGACGATTTACAATGGGAATATAATGAGAAATCAACATTTTACTTGGAATGCACAATTTTTTTTTTAAGTATTTAAATGTATTATTGCCCTCTTGTCATGGTCGAGCGGGTGAGGTCACATCATAAAGATGTTTGAAATTAGCTTTTTGTAAACTAAAATCCATGAACCGAAACGTTTGATAGTCGAGAATTGTTAAGTATACTAGTGTATATGCAGAGTAAACAATTTTTAAATGCGTGTATAAACCTGTATTTTACTCTCTAGTTTGATTTTTGAAGGAAAAACACTGAAACACCAGGAACTCATAAAACAGGTGAGTTTGTTGTAACGAACCGCTTTTATAGGGAAAACGTAAATTTAGGATTTAGTGGGGAAAGGTGGTAATACAATTGTTCAAGGATCATGAAAGGAGAAAAGGGTTGAAAGTCTAAATAATACCTTCGAATTTTTCAACCCGGTTCCCCATGTTAGTGATGCAGGTAAGAGGCCAAGTCGTACGAATGGGACAATAAACCAAGAAGCGCTTGCTGCAGGTTGTGCACGTTAAA
>NW_008709000.1:0-3643 GCF_000327385.1 Lottia gigantea
TTATATTATATTATATTATATTATATTATAGTATTTTGTATCATATTATTTTATTAATAAAATGTAGTTCTCATAAGATTTCCTTTAGATTTTTGGGGGCTTTAACGTAGATAATATTACCCTTACATGACAATGAACATCCAACTTTAGGTAATACACGTAACCTTTTGAAATTGATGTCAAATAATGTTCAAGCTCACCTTTGGCCTCAAGTCCTGTTTGTGCTTTCGTAACTTTGTCATTAGTACAAAGTTACAGCTTTTACTTTCTATAGGTCTTAAATATTATGAAGTTTCATCGTAGCTTCGTAGATAAAAATGCTTCTGAACGACTAGACCGAAACATCTGCCTGTATTCCAGCCTCTGGTAGCTATTTTGACATTATCGACTGGTTTATTTGTGATGATCTTCCACACCGGTCCTCCGAAGATGTGGTTTTTTTATACGCTCACAAATATATTTTGGGCGTATATTGTAATCACCTTGGCGGACATTTTGCTCGTGCTCACTCTACGGGTTACAATTCTTTACAGATTCTTTTGATTTTTATTTTGTGGGTCATTATGAAGATGATCCCTATCGATTTTCGTGATGATCTGATGATTTTTCACCGAAATATCATGTGCGACTTAGCGTTTTCACTCTGTTAACTGTATTGCGCAACTCGTGCTCACTCTACAGGCAACAATTCTTAACCGATTCTTTTGCTTTTTAATTTGTGGGTCAATATCATTATGAAGATGATCCTTATATCGATTTTCAGGATGATCTGATAATTTTTCTATCACAAATTGTCGTTTTAAACTTAGTGTAATCACTCTATTAGTCATATAGTGCTCACTCTTCAAGCAACAATTCTTTATGGATTCTTTTGATTTTTATATGCCCACATGTATTATGGAAGCATATTGTCATCCATCTGTCCGTCTGTTCACAATTGGCTCATGCTCAACTGTACAGGCTACAAACAACGATTTGTACTTGCAATCAAAGCTGCTGGTGGGCGTATGTTACGTTGCTTCGCATGGCTATCTTTTTAATATATATTTATTTAAATCGTTCCGCCAAACCCAGATATTCAACTTTTTTTCAACAAAACTCATCTCTCGTCGGTTATTTAAGACTTAGACTACGTGCGCAACCAAAAGTTCAAGGATCACTTGGATCACTAACAAAAGGAACGTTTACGGTGATACCCAACACTAACTTACAGCTAAAGCTAATTTAAAAAAAAATAACACTATCAGGGGCGTGGAAAATGCTCATAGAACAGGGTCTGTTTTTTCTGACTCTACTCCAGTCGACAACTGTCAAAATATCTATTAAGAGCTAGAATTGAACGATCAACCAACGACAGTACACGTTCAGATGTTCATTTGGGATTATAGAAAAATTTAGTATACCATTTAATATTATCAGGTAATCCAGTTATTTATCTCGAAACCCCGATGGGACATACAATTTAGGTCTTGGTCTTCCTATATTCAGCATCCGACCATTGTCTCATGCATGGAATTGGCCAACACAGCGTATTATTATAACCAATCAGAGTGTAGCATTACTTATTTCAACCAATTAATCATATTGTTATATTATACGCTCGTATTTTTATATAATATAATATAATATATTATATTATATTATATTATATTATATTATATTATATTATATTATATTATATTATATTATATTATATTAGTTTAGTTTAGTTTAGTTTAGTTTAGTTTAGTTTAGTTTAGTTTAGTTTAGTTTAACGTAGATAATATTACATGAAAATGAACATCCAACTTTAGGTAATACATGTAACCTTTTGGAACTGAAGTCAAATAATGTTCAAGTTCACCCTTGATCTGATGCCTGTGCCAGTGCTTCAGAGAGTGAAACATGGCTTTAACGACCAAACAAGTTAAACCTAGATCCGCATCAGGCCCATTAATAGATGCAAAATCTCATGCAGTCAATTGGCCAATACAGCGTATCATTTTGAACCAATCAGAGTGTAGCATTACTTTTTTCAACCAATGAATCATCAACAGAGGCCTACATTATTGTTCCCCTTAGATATCCTTTATGACGTCATAACATTATCTACAGCCAGAGCGAAAGCTATCTAGTGAAGTTTTTACTTATTGAAAGCTACGCTACGCTTCAAAATGGGAGCCAAATGTTCTTCGCCTTTGAAGAGGAAATGGTTTTCCAGAAAATCCGGTAATGTCAAGAGGAATTCAGTGGTGCCACTCCAAGTAAAATCAGCAGAAGATATTGATGGTCCAGTGAGTTTACTGAGGACAAGAAGTCCAAAACTATGTCCAGAGCTAAGTGTACCTTCATCACCAAAAGATCTAGATGTACTTACAGTAAAGCCCAAAGATCTAGATCTAGCCGGCGGTGAATACAATGAAGATGATACTAGTAATGTAGAACATCCAGAAGTACATTATGAAGAAATAAAATATAGTGTACCAGCTGAAATCAAAACCCACTATTTTAATAGTTTTAGTCAAGAATGGTATGTTTACAAGAGAACACAACAAGTTCCTATCACAGAAATGAGGTGTGTTCAAGGCTAAGGTAAATTTTCAACTGTATTTTGGTTTTCATTTACAGGAAGACGATTACTTAATATTCACTGGAGCATCTGATAAATGTAAATGAAATCCTTACGTTGAAAGAATAGCTTATCAGCTTACAGACAGATTCCATATAGTAATGTTGTGGTAGAGGGGGAAAAAAGGGGGGGGGGATTCAACTTTGATATTTTGGCAATGAAATTTAAAATGAATTGAACTATTTATTTCAGAAAACTGCTATGAGAGGTGGATTAAAGAATACTGGAATATTAAAGATATATTTTGTAACAGAACTCAGAAGTTTGTTAGTCTGTTCCAGAATAACAGCCACAAACAAAAATAGTTTTTGATGGAATTTTTACTCCTGTCATACCATGTTGTATAAATATACTCTTTAAATATTGCCAGTAAGAAACATAAACAACATAATATTCATCACAATATGAGCAAGTGTTGTGTTATTATTACTATATTATATCATGTATACGCTCGCATTATATTATTATACGCTCGTATTTTTATATTATACGCTCGTATTTTTATATTATTCGCTCGCATTATATACTTATACGCTCGTATTTTTATATTGTACGCTCGTATTTTTTCTTTTTATTTTATGTTATATTATATTATATTATATTATATTATTAATAAAATGTAGTTCTCTTAAGATTGCTTTAGATTTTTGGGGGCTTTAACGTAGACAATATTACCCTTCAACTTTAGGTAATACACGTAACCTTTTGAAATTGATGTCAAATAATGTTCAAGCTCACCTTTGGCCTCAAGTCCTGCTTGTGCTTTCGTAACTTTGTCATTAGTACAAAGTTATAGCTTTTACTCCATAGGTCTTAAATCCCTGGTTCCCAACATGGGGTGTTTTTCACCCCTGGGGGTGTGGGTCTAGGGTGTAAGGGATGTGGTTAACTGGTGAAGAAGAAGAATTTATTTTAATTTGAGAGAGCACTTCACACTATCACATGCTGGAAATATGGATGTGAAAGNGTGATTGCTCCAGGGGTGTGAAACTCATCTCTCGTCGGCCATTTAGACTATGTGCCAACCAAAAGTCA
>NW_008709001.1:0-41848 GCF_000327385.1 Lottia gigantea
GATTTGTTTTAATTCTGACCTCAATCAACGGCACGGAACAGACATGTGTTAATTCTGACCTCAATCAACAACACGGAACAGACATGTTTTAATTCTGACCTCAATCAACGACACGGAACAGACATGTTTTAATTCTGACCTCAATCAACAACACGGAACAGACATGTTTTAATTCTGACCTCAATCAATGACACGGAACAGACATGTTTTAATTCTGACCTCAATCAACGACACGGAACAGACATGTTTTAATTCTGACCTCAATCAACGAGACGGAACAGACGTTCAAAATGTACCCATCTGTTTCTTTCTCAGTCATTTTGAATTCTGTCTACACCTACTATATTTTCAGCAGACGTGAGACGTATTTTGAACTCTGTTCCAACTTGTTTTATTCCATGAATCACAAACTAGCAGAACTCACCAACCAAGTAATAAAGAGAGTTCCAAAAAGGGAAGTAACTCCATGTATTATAATAATTACACATTATTTTACACTGATATCAGTTGTTACTATAATTATAACAATATAAAACCTACCAGTATTTCTCGTCCACCAATAGGTAATGTCTGATCTTCTTGTAACGTCTCTAGTTCCTTTACTTTATATCCTGTGGCTTTACCAAATCTAAAATATTTTATATTACTTCATTCATAGCAAAATAAATATTATGATCCCATTCAAGGCATAAAACACCAGTCTTATTCTAGAAATCAATAGTCACCAAATTATTTACCAGTCAAAGAGTTTTGTTTATCAAGTGGTGGTTAAAACAATACTCCATATAATTAAATAGATAGGCCCTGGTTGAATCTATCCAAAATCTCGGTATATTCCTTTAAATATTCATGCCATTAAATATTCAGGCTATATCTCTGAAAGGGCAATGTAAAGATGAGGTTGAAACATTATTATAAATAATTAAAGGGAGATAACTTACTCTTTGCCTTCTAAATCATACAACGTTACACTTCGACCACAAGTTACTAGTATAGCTGAAATAGAATTATACAGTTTAAAACACTTCGACCACAAGTTACTAGTATAGCTGAAATATATATATACAGTTTAAAACACTTCGACCACAAGTTACTAGTATAGCTGAAATAGAATTATACAGTTTAAAACACTTCGACCACAAGTTACTAGTGTAGCTGAAATATATATATACAGTTTAAAACACTTCGACCACAAGTTACTAGTATAGCTGAAATAGAATTATACAGTTTAAAACACTTCGACCACAAGTTACTAGTATAGCTGAAATATATATATACAGTTTAAAACACTTCGACCACAAGTTACTAGTGTAGCTGAAATATATATATACAGTTTAAAACACTTCGACCACAAGTTACTAGTGTAGCTGAAATATATATATACAGTTTAAAACACTTCGACCATAAGTTACTAGTGTAGCTGAAATATATATATAGTTTAAAACACTTCGACCACAAGTTACTAGTATAGCTGAAATAGAATTATACAGTTTAAAACACTTCGACCACAAGTTACTAGTATAGCTGAAATATATATATACAGTTTAAAACACTTCGACCACAAGTTACTAGTATAGCTGAAATATATATATACAGTTTAAAACACTTCGACCACAAGTTACTAGTATAGCTGAAATATATATATACAGTTTAAAACACTTCGACCACAAGTTACTAGTATAGCTGAAATATATATATACAGTTTAAAACACTTCGACCACAAGTTACTAGTATAGCTGAAATATATATATACAGTTTAAAACACTTCGACCACAAGTTACTAGTATAGCTGAAATATATATATACAGTTTAAAACACTTCGACCACAAGTTACTAGTATAGATAGCTGAAATATATATATACAGTTTAAAACACTTCGACCACAAGTTACTAGTATAGCTGAAATATATATATACAGTTTAAAACACTTCGACTACAAGTTACTAGTATAGCTGAAATATATATATACAGTTTAAAACACTTCGACCACAAGTTACTAGTATAGCTGAAATATATATATACAGTTTAAAACACTTCGACCACAAGTTACTAGTATAGCTGAAATATATATATACAGTTTAAAACACTTCGACCACAAGTTACTAGTATAGCTGAAATATATATATACAGTTTAAAACACTTCGACCACAAGTTACTAGTATAGCTGAAATATATATATACAGTTTAAAACACTTCGACCACAAGTTACTAGTATAGCTGAAATAGAATTATACAGTTTAAAACACTTCAACCACAAGTTACTAGTATAGCTGAAATATATATATACAGTTTAAAACACTTCGACCACAAGTTACTAGTATAGCTGAAATATATATATACAGTTTAAAACACTTCGACCACAAGTTACTAGTATAGCTGAAATATATATATACAGTTTAAAACACTTCGACCATAAGTTACTAGTATAGCTGAAATATATATATACAGTTTAAAACACTTCGACCACAAGTTACTAGTATAGCTGAAATATATATATATACAGTTTAAAACATGTATTAATATATCTCAGATAAAGATGTTTTTATGAGATAATTACTCACCATCTCCCTCCCATTTTTTGTGTTTTTTATTTGAACGTTTACACCAGACAACATTAAAATAATTCTTCTGTTTTCCATCTTCCACTGGTTGAGACACTGGAGACTGGGGGACAGGGGTTTGGACTGGAACTAAACAAAAATTACATTATTGATGTTTTCAATATTTTGACACAATTTGTTAATTATTAGGAAAAGCACTGAAATTTGCAGCTAGCAGACGACAACCCAACATGTTACATTCTTGACAGTCTGTAGCACACCTTAATGACGTCATTTTTGTTGGTTGCGGGTCTTTATCTTGGTGGGCTTTAATAAGTCAACTTTTCTCATTTTTCTAGATAATCTGAGATACATCAATGCCAAGAGTTTTGGCTAAGAACCAGCTGGTAAAAAGAATCCACAAGAAACTAAGTTATATTTCCTTGTAAAAAATGGTTGATTGTTTCTTTCAAAAGCTCTATAATACTTTTGAAATATGGACATAGAAAATGAAAATCTCACCTGGTTTAAAAGTAGGTTTAATATAAACATGATTCTGATTGGATTCTACTAGTTTTAATGGTGAGGCTTTATCACTGATGGGAACAATTCTATTAAAATTCTCAACATAGGTAGACTCTACTGTTGGACTGCTACTTCTAAAAGAGTTTTCAAACATATTCAACAGTGGCATTTCTCAAACATTTTGTGGCCCCTGCTCGTTTCTGTTTAAACAGTAAAACTAATGTTTAATGAAGAAATATGAAATATGAAACTAACTTACTGACGAATACTGTTTTTGTGGTTTTCATAAAAATTACCAGAATTTTCTCTTATCTAAAACATTAACAAAAAAATAAATGGGTATATCAATGAATAAATGAATGAAAATAAATAAATGAATGACATCAGGGAACATTTTTCCTCATTCATTACCTGTTCAAAGATCTAGTTACTGTCAATAAAACCTAAAAATTTAGGGAAATCATTTATTCGAAAATGTCAGGGAGAATGTTTGATAATGATTTAACACTTAAACTAATGTTGGATGTGTTTATTGAATTGTATGAGAACTTTGTATCAGATTTTAATTTTAAAAAGTGAAACTAAGTTCAAAGGGAGGTAATGACTGTATTGCTTTAAACACTCCAGACTTACGTTGTTTTTATTGTTGTTGTGATTCAGGTCAACTGAAACTGGAGCTGGGGTTGTATTTAGTTTATAAGGAGCTGAAAATTTAAGTCGTTTAGAAATCGGTTGATTCTGACTCGGAGCTGCAGACCGTCTCATCTTGTCTCAATCTTGATTTTAAATTTTACATCAAAATATCTGAAAAACTTGAAAGAGGTTGTGCTAAAAAATACCCAGCCCTAACCCACCATAGAAACGCCACTGCAGAGGTGTCATTGGTGTCAGATAGAAGCAATACACTGAAGTGTGAAACAAAGCTCCACAACCGGTTCTAAATTTCTAAACGAAATACCTGTCCCTCACTACTAGACTTACAACAATAACAATCTTAAATTCATTTGATTTAAAATTAGTCGCTTTCGAGAAAAAATATTCATTGGCACAAATACAGTCGACTTGTTCTAGTTCAAAGTGACCAGAGTTGTGGCCAAAAATATAGAAAAGGGTCTTAGGGAAAATATTAATTTTGGAAACGACCCCAAATCTACTCAAGCTTACATTTATTTCTTTAAAAGTTAAAATTGTTGGTTTGTTTTGATTTTATCTCCCGCCATTACTCGCGTCTGACACTATATTTACCTCGATTATCAAGACGCTAAAATTATAGCATGTCTCTATTATCCAGACGCTTTCTCTACTAACTACCATAGAAAACATTTATTTTGGGGAACTTAAAAGGTTCTCTATAATTTGGAATGCTCATTATGATGTAAATTATAACTCATTTTATACAAAAGTCATTTCTAATGGATGTCGACTCAAGACCGGTGGGTATTTCGGTAGCAGAAGTGATCTAGCGTAGCTATTAGTTTGACCCCGATCTATCTACGACTACAGATAAGTTCCAGTCACCGCATTAGAAACATCTACGGAGAAACAATTGTTTATCCTGGGGCCTGGTGATTATTCGAGTTAAACATCAGAAATTTGACCCTCGTCATTCCACATTTACAATCATTACAGTTCACGTAAACTGCGAGCCGATCGCTGCCTGCAATAATTCGGAATAGTTAAGGATTAGAATTACTTAATTAACGTCAAATCGTTTAGAGGTTTTATAGACATTGATTAGAAAAGAAAGTGCTAATACTTGGGGATAATCCATTTAAGGTCTGTTAATCTGAATTTATGTGGATAATCCCTTCCTTAGATTTGTTATCACGACGGCTTTGATAGAGATAACCAATGATTAGCCTGCCATTAGGCCGAGTGACAGATATTGTCAATTGTTTCTCGATATTGTCTTCACTTCTGTTTCTGATCATCTACCTTTTTTTTATTTCGTCAATTTTTTATTCATTGGTTTTATGATTTGGAATTTGTACCGAAACTGCAGTAGAAACTTTGTGCACTAAAGGGATCACATCTGTGCCCGAAAATCTATTTTCTTGGTATTACAACATCGTAAAGAACTAATATTCAACACATGTTGTCGTGTTTATGGATATTTTGTCATTTGAGTAAATTTGTTTTGTGACTAGAACAACAAAGTTATTGTAAAAATATCGATTTTTGGACAAAATAATTGATTTTTGGTGAAATTAAATTCAGTTTAAAGACTGGATTATCGTTCTTGATATTGATATCAGATCACGTGACTTTCACCACGACTCGCTGAGAATATCAAAGATGGCGGAATACGACAAAACACAAGGTGGTTATCGTATTTTTATTGGCGATTTAGGCCACAGAATTGGTAAATTTGAGATCGAAAAAGAGTTTGAGAAGTATGGATCTATTGTAGACACATGGGTTGCCAGGTTTGTAGTCTAATTTTTGGAGAACTTCCATCATTAAAATTAGCGTGTGTTGAACGATTTTTATGGACTGAAGCGAGGCTATTTTCAGTTTTACTTTGTTCCTCGTCTTTTTGACTGGCATAAGACAAAGATGTTTGTGATCTGTTTTTGATACAATATTACGTCGGTAGGTGTTCATTCTAAGATCAAATTATCCATGCTCTGTTGGTATATTATTTTGTATTTCCATTGTGATCTAAAAATAGATCCTGGTAAAATAATTAAAAAGTGGGCCACAGTTCAACTTGTGTAATACATAGATGGTAAACATAGATCATGGGAAACCACGTGGGTGGACATGGAAAAGGGGGAAACCACTGTAGTCAGTAGTTATCCAATGTTTTGTCAAGTTGTGATGATATGTTAATTAATTACAGAGATCCACCAGGTTTTGCCTTTGTGGTGTTTAAATATGGGGAGGATGCTGATACAGCTGTAAAAGAAAAACATGGAAGGTAAATGTTATAAACTGATTGTAATAGCCTAATTGAGCTCAAACAATTGAAATTATCCTAGTATGGCAGGATGAGAACACTGGCAGGTTGTGATGTCCAATTTGTTTTAGGCATGCGTTGATTGGTTAAACGTCATCACGGGCGACGATGAAAAATGATGTGTCTACAAATAGAAAGCTGTAAATATATATTATTTCACTTTTAGACAAGTTAGTGGAAGAAGAGTAAGAGTAGAACACGCCAGACCGTTCAGCGAGAGAAAGAAAGAGATTAATACTTATAATTCTGGTGGATATCGAGGATATCGTGGTCGCGGAGGAGGTGGGGGGTATCGACATAATAACTACAACAATTATAACAACTATAACAGAGATCGGTAAGTTCAGGGCTTAATTATAATTCTTACTGGGCTCTTGGTACTTGTTTCAGTTTACATAATTCCTTGGTAGGCTCTGAAAAATAGGGTTTACAACTCCATTTTATTTATGATTCCTGGGTTTTGTCACCTTCAATGGAGGAATATTACATTGTCCAGCAAAGATAATTTCGCACATCTGAGATATTTCTAAACATGAGCTGTCAACTTAAAGGTATTTTATGTAGTAAACAGAGGCTGTATAACTCCCTCAATACAGTAGTTATTCTACCAGAAACTAAATTTGACAGCTCTTGGTGTTTTTGTGCTTACTATTTTTGTTAGACTGTCATTTTCTTACCTTATAACAGAGAAATTCAAAAGTTCAAGATGTAATATCAGTAGTCCGAAGGTTTGATAAAGCATAGTTAGGCATATTCAGGGTTTTTTTTAGGCCCATGTGACTCATCTTTCAGCCCCAAAAACATTTTTTGATCACTGATCCACTCATATTTTCTAATCATTCGCATTTTTTCCTTCATTTATCTTCTCTCAAGTCTTTTGGCAATCTGATTGAAATACAGCTCTTGATATTTTGTTTCATTTATTTCTGGGAGTAATTCACTCATTCTAAATTTATTAACTTTGTGATCTGCTAGCTTTGCAATGTTTCTCTATTGGTCTGATTTTTTGATGAAAAAAGCACTTTACTGGTTGATTTGTTTTTCAAATTCTAATTGTGCATAGTAGAAATGAAATTCAGATCTGTATTTTATCAGATTGTTTTTAAGATCAAAGCGGTAAAACTATGAAATTTGAAAAAGGGTCTTAAGCTTCCTTCTTCAATAAAAAACTTCCGCGTGGGTTTTTTGTCCCTGCCATAATTTCTCAAGCCTTGTTCAATATGTAATTCCAAATTGTACATTTTTCTTTTTGGAACTAGGTGTACTATACTAGACACACTTCTCTTCCCCGTTGTTTTAAAACTATTATACTCAAACCAAACCTTAAACCAAGGGACACAACTCTTTACACCATGAGAATAAGGGAGATAACTCCTTGACCATGAAACCAAAAAAAGGGAGGTTACTCTACTACTACCACCAAATCCTTCTAAGTAAACTTCTACAACTTCTACCAAAAACTGGCCGCTACAAATTTTAAAACTAAAACCAGTCACACAATGTTTCAAACCAACCTTGACCTTGACCTAACCAAACAGTTGACACAAACCATGAAGGTCAAGGTGAACTTGGAGACAATATGTCTGCCACCATCATAAAGCACTTCCTGTACGTTAAAACAGGTTTGATTACTCCCTTGTGTCCATACAAAACTGCATGCCTTACCATCCAGAATTGGCTCATTCTTTTTAACTTGGATTTCAGAGGGTATTGTCATTGAAAAAACATTTGCTTAATTTCAAATTAGTCATCCAAAATACTTGATTAGATAATAATTTTATTTTGTGTTCGTCTGTAAATTGTCAATAAAATTTTGGGTCTATCTGAAGATGGGATAATGGTCTTTTTATAAATCATTCAAATCTCAATTTCAGTATAATGAAAATAACATGGACATAAAAAATAACATGATGAATCTCGTTAAGAAATCCAGATTAGAAAGAATGATCCTTGTAAATAGATGTTTGTTTTATCTGCATGAAACTTTATTTTTCATGATAAAAATGTTTTCAGGTATAAATTGATTATTTTGAATGTGTCTTGGAATTGATTTAGAATTGAATTTAGTTCTGATAATATCCGTAGAATTTAACCAAAAAACTCAGTTGTTAATAAAACTGGGTGAAATACTGGAATATGTTTTATACTTGTAAAAAGTTGGATTAATATTTATGATGTGAGGCTATAGATTGGATCTGATATAAAATTGGTATATAAAAACTTGTACTGAAGTGATTGAATATTAATTATTGGTCCTGTAGTTGAAGTAATGGTCAAGATATGTTGGCAAACCTATAGGAAACGCTAGTATAGTAGTTGTAGTCTAACTGGAATGAGCTCTAGACAATTAACGTTGATATACCAAAGAACTTCAACTTATTTTACTGAGGATGAACAAAAAAAGAAAAAATACGAGATGAATTATATCTTAGAATTAGATGAACAGGTTAAATTATTTTACAGACACAAGATATTTCATATGACTTATATTTAACCCTGTAGAAAGCTGGGTGTTGATATTTATTAGACTAATAGTTATGATGATTATACAGGTAGATGTAGATAGTATTAGATTAAGAAGGAACTGATCTAGTAAGGAAGTATAACAATAACTCAACTCTCTCTCCTATGAAACAAGACCTATGAACTTAAAGATTACCTGACCAGTGTTCCAGTTGACTCTGAGGGAGATATTATAAAGAATAAGGACTATATAGGATCACTTTTTCATTTATAATTTGATATTATTTAAAACATATAATGTTTTATGTATCAGGACTGTTTTACCCTGAATTTAGACCCCAGTAAAAGAAATGCCATTGATCACAAATATTCATGTTTTAAACATAAAGCCAGATTTATTTCTAAAATGACAAAAAATACTGAATTAAGTTAATTGAAAAAGATGTATTTTAGATTACCCGTACAATGATAACTAACTGTTATAATATTTCAGACATGTCTGATCTGTTATGATAATTAAATTATATTTTAAGATTATTATGTTTTGTGTATTAATTAAGGAGTTTTTGTATCTAATTGTTGTACTTTGTGGTGAAGTTGAGCAAAGATATAAGTGTACATCTGGTCTTATTTAGAAAATAGTCAAACTTTATCCAACCATATCATTCAACAATATAAGCTTTGTGGACTCTCTGAAAGGGATGCAGAGTTGATAAACTGTAGTTGCAAAGTGGCCTCTGGTGTCCTGAACATTCGTTCCATTTGTTATTATCTTTTATTCTAAATAGAGCCACTATAGATAGACCCTAACTGAAGTGATATATTCTAAATAAAAGCTAATAAAAACAGAACGAAGTTTGATCTAATTTTAATCAGACTGTCTTTTCAATTAAATCTTTATTACTCCTTGAATTACCAAAATTAAAATCAAGTTATTGCCAGTGTTTAATGTTTTTAATCATCTCAAGATGTACACAAGATATCATTGCTGAGCTGTATTATTATATATATTCTATTGTGTGTTTAATATGTAAGTTTATATTCTATTCTCTGTTTGATTATAATATAATTGTAGGCACTATTCACCCAGACGACGAAGTAGATCAAGGTCTCGAGACAGGCGACGAAAACGATCTTATTCAAGATCACGATCTCGTGATAGGAAACGAAGCTCCAGGTAATAATACGTTTGTTTTAATACCATCCCGAAAGCCCACAAGAATATTTCATGCTGTCATCTTTTTTATAGTTTTTAGTTTGCGTCTAATTTTATACATTATAAGTACCAAATTTACAATATTATTTACTTCATTTGAATGTGTAAATGCTGGGTGTTAATCATGTCTGGTAAATATAGTCTAATTAACATCCTATGGATTAACTTTACACACTAGAAGATTATGAATTGTATTAAATGTTTGTATAATGTTATTGATTGGTTATTTCAGGAGAAGTAGAAGTCGATCAACTTCTAGAGAAAGGTAGGTTGTCATTTCTCATTTCTAATCAATATCAGGTACAAAACAATAGGTTATTAAACTCATCACCCCTATTAAAGAAATCTAATCTACCCTGTATTCTACTCGTGGTTTAATTTAAACTGGTCTGTATTTATTTTTTTCTTTCAAAACATGTTTTAAGAGGAACACTAGCATAACCTCTTTTCAGATTTCCAACTGTCAAACTTTTTTTTCTATCTCGTAGCGTTGCTTGCCTCTCCTTTGTTTATTTTCTATCTCGTAGCGTTGCTTGCCTCTCCTTTGTTTATTTTCTATCTCGTAGCGTTGTTTGCCTCTCCTTTGTTTATTATTTTCTATCTCGTAGCGTTGCTTGCCTCTCCTTTGTTTATTTTCTATCTCGTAGCGTTGCTTGCCTCTCCTTTGTTTATTTTCTATCTCGTAGCGTTGCTTGCCTCTCCTTTGTTTATTTTCTATCTCGTAGCGTTGTTTATTTTCTATCTCGTAGCATTGCTTGCCTCTCCTTTGTTTATTTTCTATCTCGTAGCGTTGTTTATTTTCTATCTCGTAGCGTTGTTTATGACATGAGCAGGTTTAAGCTGTGTCTGCAAGAAATATTCCAAGATGTTGATTTAAAAAATTTGAATCTCTGGTTTTTTCTATTCTCTCTCAGAATCCTGCTGTGAATCTATTCTCAATCTTGATTGATCTTTTCTTTCAGAAGACGAGGGTCTGGATCATCCAGACGTAAACGTTCTAGATCTGGTTCTAAAGACAGGAAGTCTCGATCCGGCTCGCGGAAACGTTCTCGTTCTCGATCAGGGGAGAGAAAAACTAGATCGCGAACAAGATCTCATTCTAAAAGTCCGAAACAGGAGGAAGAATATCGTGAACGAAGTGGAACACCGCCAGATCGTGAGCCTGAAGTAGAAGGGGATGATAATCAGAAAGCAATGTCCGAGGAACGGCAGGAAGAACAGTGTGAAGAAACGGAACAACAGGACGAGGGCCAGAGTGGAGAGTGATTCGAGTGTTTTCATGGACTATTATTTTAATTTCACAGGCCCCGAGGACGGCTTGTTTCTTCACAAATTAAACATAAAGACTCTAATTGAAACTGAAGTTTTGGAAGGAATTTCTGAACTATAATTCAAACTCCTCACAATAGATATTTTAATTATAAAAATAAAATACTTTCTACATTAAACCAAGCCATGTATAGATTATATAAGTATTATATCATTTGGTTATATATATATATAGCTTTAGTTTGTCAATAATTAGTGCAAATTCAAATGTTGATTATTTGTACAGTTGACTATTTGATTCTGATATTTAAATTCGGTTTATCATCTAGCGGCTGTATTCTTCAAAACTTAACTTTAAGATGATTTTAATGTTCCAGTCATCTGATTGGTTATTCACTAATTGTTATCCAATCAGATTTCTGTATTTCTTTAAATCTGGATATTATTTAAGATAAATTTTGAAGAATGAGGACCTCGCACTATTTTCTTTTGATAAATTGGACTAGACAGTTAATAAAATTAAATTCCATAGAATCTTGAGATTGTTCTCCAGTGAGCAGTTTAATAAATATATTATTTAGTTATTAACAGCAGGTTAGTTAATTTATCAGCAGAGATGTAAGACTTCCAGGAATTTCTGGAAATGCAAATAGGTTGCAGATTCATTTCTCTTCCAGATAAGAAACTTGGCTGCCAAAAAGTTCTGGAAATGAATACAAATGTCACATCTCTGTGTCAGAGCTTTCTTTTCATATGGCTGAGTCAGAATATAGTAGTTTTGGTCTTTAACTATGAATTTTACACTGTTTCTATATTTTCATCTGACTTGCTGTTGATAATGAGCTCTTAGAACATTAGAAGGTCTTTAACCAGATATTGCTCAGGATTTAGTTTCAAAATTTTCGCCTTATTTCTTGAAAATAATGGGCACTTGTTACAATGATAGACCCATGTTGTAAAATCATCTTTACCAGATATTGCTGAATTGTTTTGTCATATCAAACTCTGAAATATTACTGGACTTGTTTATTTTTATCTTTTGTTATTTGTGCTGATCATTTTTTTGTTTTTAATATTTTTTTCATCATACGTCATTTTGATTTGATCATAAACAGTTGATAAAAATAAAAAATTTGATTTGTTTATTTTTTCATATATGAGTTAATTATTACCCACAATAACTTTCAATATGGAGGGGTTTTTTTCATCGTTAACATGTTCAAAAATTAGATATCTACCTGAAAATTAATTTGTGAACATCTCTGTAAAGGAACCTGAGTAATGGTGTAATTCTCAGATAGAAATATTTGAGATAAGAAGATTGTCACCTTCCAAATTCTTCAGATTGTGTCTATTCTTCACCTTGTGTCTACTGTTCACCTTGTGTCTACTATTCACCTTGTGTCTACTCTTCACCTTGTGTCTACTCTTCACCTTGTGTCTGCTTTTTTCTACAAATCTGCAAAAGATTTAAAAATATCAAAATATAATATTTGTTGGCAACTTGGCAGTTTCAGGTCTTTTTAGCAAATTTCACCAATATTTCATTTTCCCTAAAATTTTATGTTTTTTTTCATCATAGTTCATTTGGTATTTTTCACTATCACAGGGCTGAATTATATTTTGTTACCAATTTGTTTTTTTCTTGTAAAATTGAAAATTTGTAAAGAAGAAATAAACATTGACTGATTTTAAACATTTTGTTTTCACTTTCTCAAGATCGACTGGAGATTTTTGTCTCCTGTGTCCGTGCCAAGACAAGATTCTAATAGGTGACAACAGTCTCGGACCAAGACCGCTCATGGGCCCGTACCTTTAAAAGTATGCTTCAACCCACTGTACAACAAGGACAGAATGAGGGGGTTGGACCACCAGACGCAGCTCAAGGGGTCAGTAGGCTCTGTAAACTCCTTTGTTTATCTTCAAATTCATTGAAAAATATAATAACCAAAATCAATGAAGGAATTGAGTATAGGTAGGGTGAGAACTATCATATCTCCAATACGGGTTTTGACATGATGAATGGGTGTGTGGTTTTGACACGATGGGTGAGGACAAGAAACAAGCTAGTATTACCCAAAGCTTCTAGATTCAGATAAAGACAGTTACTGTCCGAAATTAACGAAAACACAAACTATATTTCTAGGTTTATTGAAAATGAAAAACGTTTTGAATAATATTTTCAAATCCACTAGCAAAATTTCACATTCAGACATTTAATAAATACGGGGACATCCAACTTCAATATTTTGATTATTATTATTATTATTAAAAAGTGGCTAAAAATTGATAAAATATTTGTAAAATCTATACAGAGAGCCAAATATGGTTCTGAGATCATAAAACTGGGTGATAGTTAGTCAAAGATATTTATAAATACTTTGGGACATTTCCTAAATCATTAAAATACCAGGGACAGTTAATATTATATCACGGGAATAATTCAAATCATAAAACTACCAGTCTATTTCAAGTACTGTACAGTTAATTTTACTTCAAAACAAAATAGCTCTTAATATTTTAAATTATAATTTACATATTACAAGATCTCATTAATGCAGCTTTGATTTTATTTATTCTGCCTCATCTTAATGTTTGAATTGTTCCAAGATGCCAATAAATATCTCTGACAAACTATTTGATATAATACAAGTTTAAAACCTGGTCTGAATAAACAGACTTCAAAATAGAGATATACTGGTAAAAAGATACATTATCTTAACATCTGATTGGTCAACACAGTAACCATTAGTTTCTAAATTATTGACCAATCAGATGTCCTGTTTTAAATGAGATATGATGATTACGAGAATGTTTAAAGATAGAAACTACAAGTAGAAAAAAGGAAAAAGTGAATTGTGTCTGAACACGTCAGAAGAAGTTCTGAATCCATGCTTCTTTTATTTTCAATAATTCCGCACTGTATACCAGCATGATAAAAACAGTGGATTATTACAAATTGAAAAGTGTTAAAGATACAAAACAGCAATAAATAATTACATGAATAAATTTACAAATATACACAAAGTTATACATTGTATCTTACAAATTTACAAAGTTGATTTACATTTTATATTTACATTTACTTTCTTATACAAAACTTGCTCTAAATATGCTAATTAGGGGAACGAACTTACTGTGAAAAATTACATACATTGATTCAGAAATGTTGTCATGCACATAATATAATAAATAATTCTTTCTTAACTTTATGAATATATTAGCATGCAAAAAATACAATTGTAAAAGTTTATTCCTTAAAGTTTTTAAGAAAGGAATATTATTTATCAAATGTTTTAGTTAAATTTCAAATGATCTGTTAATTCTTGTTATCTCCCTTTAAGCTTTTTTCCCCTCTTTGAAAACCACAAAGTATGATAAAATACTGTTCCAAATATGGCTGTAGTTTTTGTCGAAAATCGAAAATTGTAAGAGGGCATTGCTTTAGGAGTAGAGATCACTTGTTTTCCCATCGAGAAGTTACTGTTGGCTTTGTTGGATACGAACTCCAACATCTTGACATAGAGGCGTCAATCACTATTAACCAATCAAAATAGTTCTCTTTATAGAATCAACCAATCAGAGGCTGTGAAAAAGATATCATAGTTCACACAACAGGAAACACACATTGGCCAACAGAGATTTCTGTTGTTTATCTTAGTTTCTAAACTAAGTCCAGTATCTATCGTCTTTAACAGAGGTCAATAGTTCACATGATGTTTTAACCAATCGACTATTACACTTGAGGACCTCAACCAATGGCAGGACAGGATGCAGAGGTCAATAGTTCACACGATGTTTTGACCAATCGACTCTTTGGCTTGATGGTTTGAACCAATCACATGCTTTGAAACAGAGGTCAATAGTTCACACGACTCCAACAACTTCGAATTCGCCACTCAGTCGAAACTGTTTAGTTGAGTACATTGTCTGCTGGGATTGTTGTTGTTCGGAAGCTGGTCCGTCGACCCACTGTGATTGGACGAGGTTTTCAGGCTTCAATCGGAAAATATTTCGTTGATTGTTCATTGTTATTTGATGGTTGTCTTGACAACGACCTTTATGACATTGACAATCGTGATTTTGAGTTGAAGGTCGTCCGTCATATTGAGTTTGACCTCGCACACAGTTTTGATTGTCATGCATGTCCTTATTTGGACAACAGTTTCCCACAGTGTTGTTCACTTTAAGAACTGGTTTGGCCATGTGTTCTTGGAACTTCTGGTACGTGCCAGGTTGTTTTGGGCAGATTCCCGCCATAATTTCAGCGTAGCGAGGAGAACTGAATCCACTGTCTTTGAGACTGAGTTCCTTCACTTCAATAGTAGCACTATCAACTTTATATGCCTGAGGCTCGCGATCAGAATAAACAGACGCTGTCGGGACTGCTGGTTTTAAAAATTGTTCATCTTGAAGACATTCAGGTTTTGATTCATTGTTATCCTCTCCTGCTGGATTTCCTCGTTGTTCGTCGTCAACATTTTCCACAACAGTTTCACAACTTCCTTCCTTCGTACTGCTGTTGTTAAGTTCATTCCTCGACCCATTATTACTACTGGACGATTGAGCCACATCTGGTTCAAAACAACTTTGTTGTTGAGGCTCAGTGTCCAAGACTATCTGTGGAATTGGTTGATGATTAATTTCTGCTTGACAGACGATCATGGTGTTGGCCGGTGTTTCCATGATACTGCTATCGTAACCATCGTTACACGGTAACCGCCGGGGATTACTCTGCATAACAACGTAACCGTCATCACCTTTCGGTTTCTCATTCGACTCTTCTGGTAATTTCTCTAACTGATTTTTAACGGGAAGTGGTTTAACAAACTGATGTTGAGTTGCCTCCCTTGATTTTTGAGAGATTTTGCTACCAGAGGACTCTGTTTTCAATCCAACGCAATTCACACCACTATCACATGACTGAGCGTAAGAAGAGTTTTTATTGGGTAATTTTCCGTGATATTCTACGCTAATATCCATATCGTGATACGCTGAATGACCGTAATACGTGTTTCGATGATGAGATTTTTTACTACGATGGGTACGATGAGATCTACGATACGTGTTGTGTTTTTGAGACTCGGTACAAGCGTGATCTTCACGAGGGTGACGTGAGGGAATAGTGTCATAATATCGCGGAGTTGAGTGATACGGCCCAGGGCCAGAGTTCAAAGGTTGATAAAAATTATCTGGGGCTAAGACAGGAGATACTGGATCCTTGTTACCATGGGTACCATAAGGATCGATATTTTCATCTTGGTCGTGTCGTTCTTTACGATTTCTCGTACTACGATGTTTGCGATGTCCGTGACGTTTTCGTTCACCGTATGTATCACTGTCAATCTTATCCAAACAATCTTGACTTTTACGATCTGCATGGTCACGTCCCTTTTTGTCTAAATCACGTTCGCGACTTCGTTTATCGTCATGGTGACCCTTTCGATGTGACGTTTTTTCGCGGTGCATTTCAGTGACGTCTGCCAGATCAAGTGGGGCTCCAGTAATTGGGTCAACTGGTCCGTCTATGACCATATAATCACCATGGTCCCCCCCAGTTCGGCCTAGCGTACTGTAAATATTTCCCGTGGTCATTTCACCATGTCCCATTGTTTGATAAACTCCTCCATCTGTTTTATTACTATGTACGTGAGACGGGGGTAATTCAGCGCCGTTTTGGATATAGTGCCATGTTCGAGATTTCACCATCTGTAAATATAAACAAGTTTGGATTATAACACTGCTATCAATTGTCGTTGTACTGGAGATTATTCTGGTTTTTAACTTCTCTCATCTCTTCCCTGAGTTTAACAAATAGTTTAGATTTATGCAGGCTTTTTTATTTTTATATAAAGTGATGAAAATTTGAGAAAAAGGGAAGGGGCAAATCAGGCCACCCTTAACCCCCACCCTCTTATTCAATATCCCAACTTAAATATCCAACTGTGTATAAAGAAAGAGATTAAACCCCTAACCTGTTGTGAGACCCATTGTTCTGTTCGACGATGTTTTTCTTGTTGTTGTTGATACCATTGCCATTCAGGGGGAGGGAACTGCGCTGAGAACGTCGCGTATTCTACCTCTTTCTCTACCACTGGAGTTTCTTCCACTGTAGGAGTAGGAGCAGCCGTCTTCTTTTTATTTCTTCCAAATATCTTCGAGAATAACGACACTTTTTCACCTGAAAAGTAGAATATTCTAATATTTCAAATTCTGAACAAATATCACAGTTCACGCTGTTTGGAATTTGAAATTATTTTAACAAAATGAAAATCTATTTTTGCAAGGTATAATAACTTAGATTCAGACGGATCCTTTCTGCCAGCTGGACCTTGATCAAATCTCTTGGCAAATAAATTCTTACCTTTAACTTTCTCACCAGATTTTAAATCTTTGGTGATTTCTTTCGCTTTTTCTGGTTTACAACGAACTGACATAACACGTTTAAAATCATCATTTTCTAAACTTTTTTCTTTCTCTTTACTTCCTTTCGGACCTCGGACACTTTGACTTCTACTTCGTGGTTTTAAACCTACAAAAACAACATCAAATTATACTTTAACACTTTCTTAAAACTTGTTCAGACTCAAATTAAAATTAAGGCCAAAACGACCATTGGCTTATCAAATTCTACATTTTCTTCAACTATTTTAAATTTTTATTTTTAACGAATTGAAAGAAATTGAATGACGCCTAAAATAAATTTAAGCTATGGACCACATCTTCTTTCTAATAATGCAATTTACTTAAATACCTGAAACTAGATACATTTCTTTTTGACAGTTTGATATTGAAAATTTGTGTTTCTGTAATTTTTGCAGACTCTAACTTCAATTCTACTTACATCTAGTTTGTTTATCTACGATGGTAGATTCCGCTTGAGCCTGACACGATATCGACCTCATATTGGCTGTGGGGGGTATCGGGGCTGTTTGCTGAGGCATCATAGACAGGTGAGGGGGTATTCCACCAGCTTGCTGACTGACCAATGGAAACTGTTGTTGTATTTGACCAGTCTGTTGATTGACCAATGGAAATTGTTGTTGTATTTGACCAGTCTGTTGATTGACCAATGGAAATTGTTGTTGTATTTGACCAGTCTGTTGATTGACCAATGGAAACTGTTGTTGTATTGGACCAGATATTTGTTGTTGTTGAAAGACAGGTATATACATAGGCTGATACTGCATCCAGTTATTATAAGTTACGTTCGGCTCGTTGGGGGTCGGCAGGCGAAATGTTTCTGGTGTTACCACAAAATACCCACTGCCTGGAAAGAGAATATAATAAGATTGAGTTTACAACCTCTATATTGGCTTACTGAATTATTCACTGGAATCCTTTACATCCTCTAGATTGGCTTACTGAATTATTCACTGGAATCCTTTACATCCTCTAGATTGGCTTACTGAATTATTCACTGGAATCCTTTACATCCTCTATATTGGCTTACTGAATTATTCACTGGAATCCTTAACATCCTCTAGATTGGCTTAATTTTAACTTCCTAGGTTGAAAATTTGGTCTTTTCAGAATCCAAGTATCAATATTCTTGCTGCCCTTATATCCTTAACCTTGGTTAAACTTTCACTTGTTCAACACTTTTTGGGTTTTCTTCACCTATTGACAAAACCCTTTACAACTCCTATTGGCTTACAAATATCATTCAATAATTCCACAAACACTACGCTTGAGGCATAAGAAAACATTTAATGAAGATTCAAACCCACAACGCCCTAAACCCTATAATCTAATACAATAAATAATTCCAGTTCAATTAACAACAATAAAAGTCATAAAGAAAATAATAGAGTGTTTATTTCATAAGATTCAAACCCAATAGCGCCAATATCCTTCCTAGTATTAAATCAGTTCAGTTGACTAACTAACAAAAGAATTAATAAAGTTACTCACGTGTTTTATTACTGATCATATTTTATTATTTTTTAAAACATTTTTTATTATAATTCTATTATACAACAGGATTCAAACCCGACAGCGCTGATATCCTACTGAACAATTCAGGTCAATTAACAACAAAAGAATTCTTAATTAATCTTCTTTTCATGCATTTTATAACCGATAATTTTTTTCTATCGTATTTCTATATGATTACAAGATTCAAACCCTGAGCGCTGAAATCCTACCTAGTATTAAATCAGTAATGAATAAAATAAGTCAACCATTTTATAATGAAGTGATTATTTTAAACAATATTTTATTATATTTTAAGTTTATTCCACCGAACTGACTCTGTTATTTAATATATTTCTAATTAATAAGGCAGGGATTCTAATCTTTCTATAGAATATTTATTTATTGCTAGTTTTAATAATTCTAATATTCATCAGTCAGGTATAGATATTTAGGTACATTGGGGTACAATTCAAAACATACACACGAGTGTCATACATTTTTGGGAGTTTTAGGTTATAACATTGCGGTTAAGTAATGTTACAAAAGCACAGGCACAGGCACAGGCATGTTGATGAAGGCTTTACCTTTAGTGAGAGAGTATAGTTAGTGCAGTTAGTTTGTATATTTGGGGTTAGAATAACCACTCTGCAGTACATGGTCTTAGTCCACAAGTAGGATGTAAAACTCCATTCATTTCATCTATGTATAGTCTTCAGTGCAGGGTATATGGTTTTATATTTTCTGATACTCAGGTTCTCAAACAGTTAAAATACTAGTTCTGATATTAGTATTCAGTCAGGTATAAAAGAGATAAACAGACAAGAATGAGACAGAAAATGAGAAAATAAAATAAGATGAAAAAAAGAAAACAAAGAAAAGAGAGATTTATTGATATAAAATGTGGTAAAAACAAGAAGAAAACTGCATCATTAATTTTACAATGAGAACTGTCTGTTAGACTGCATCATTCTATTTTACAATGAGAACTGTCTGTTAGACTGCATCATTCTATTTTACAATGAGAACTGTCTGTTAGACTGCATCATTCTATTTTACAATGAGAACTGTCTGTTAGACTGCATCATTCTATTTTACAATGAGAACTGTCTGTTAGACTGCATCATTCTATTTTACAATGAGAACTGTCTGTTAGACTGCATCATTCTATTTTAAACAAGTTTTTCAATCTTTTTCTGCAATTTTCACAATTTTCTTACATCTAACAAGAAGTTTATTGTAGAAATATTGTATTAAAATGATGATAAATCAGTCTATTTCTATATTTTTTGGAAACTGTTTAGTAAACAGCTGTCTCTTCTCACTTTTTGTCCAATTCAATCTTACAGTAAATATTAAGGGGGCCATATCACCTTCACAATATCAACTTTGTCAAGCTATTACAACTACAAAATACCCAGTCAAATATCATCATTATATTACTCTATACTGTGATGACAATTAATCCTGAAAATCATCAACTTTAATACAGTCAAAAATACCCCAAAAAAAACATTGATTTGGGATATCATTTATGTTTTTATATCATCAATATGATATATACTATGGGGACAATGATAAATAAGAGCTTTCATAAGGTCAGAATTGCCACCCAATAGATTGTTTTTTTGGGGCAGGGGCTATATAAAATCCTATGCTACTCCATCAATACCTTTATAAGTATAGTCCCATCAGTATACTGTATATATTACAAAGTAGAGATGAATGGTCATCTCCTGCTAATTACTCCTGATAATAGAGGGGTGAATAAAGGGAGAAATCATTAGGGGTGGGGGGTGACATCATATTATATAACCCATCTATTGTCCTGCTCGTAAAATTTAGGGGGTCATTACAAATTTGATGACATCATTACTCCCTCAGGGCAAGTCGACCCGGAAACAATGGGACAATAAAACACAACAAAATACTGAAAACCGAGAATACAACCATATAACTTAGTGACAAGAAATTTCATTTTCTAAACTCTAGTTTTAAAAATAGTAGTCACATGAAACTATTTTCTCAAAAAATCCAATCTGATTGCTTTCTCCTTCCCCCGCCCCCCCGCCTCCAAACTAGACGAATAACAAAGATAAGAACAATGTTGATGCTCCTCCCCCCCTCTCTCATACCAAGACAAGAAACAAATACTCCCCAGTACTGGCCTACAAGATAATATTGATAAAGATAGGAACGATGTTGATGCCCGGAGCTAAATTTAATATCATCTTCGTTATTTCTCTAAAACACTGACTATAACAGATATATTTAGTATGATTATCTCCAAATGACCAAGTTAATATACACCTAGATATATATATATAATATTGATATTCAGAACGATTATCTCAAAATGACCAAGTTAATATACACCTAGATATATATATATAATATTGATATTCAGAACGATTATCTCAAAATGACCAAGTTAATATACACCTAGATATATATATATAATATTGATATTCAGAACGATTATCTCAAAATGACCAAGTTAATATACACCTAGATATATATATATAATATTGATATTCAGAACGATTATCTCAAAATGACCAAGTTAATATACACCTAGATATATATATATAATATTGATATTCAGAACGATTATCTCAAAATGACCAAGTTAATATACACCTAGATATATATATATAATATTGATATTCAGAACGATTATCTCAAAATGACCAAGTTAATATACACCTAGATATATATATATAATATTGATATTCAGAACGATTATCTCAAAATGACCAAGTTAATATACACCTAGATATATATATATAATATTGATATTCAGAACGATTATCTCAAAATGACCAAGTTAATATACACCTAGATATATATATATATAATATTGATATTCAGAACGATTATCTCCAAATGACCAAGTTAATATACACCTAGATATATATATATAATATTGATATTCAGAACGATTATCTCCAAATGACCAAGTTAATATACACCTAGATATATATATATAATATTGATATTCAGAACGATTATCTCCAAATGACCAAGTTAATATACACCTAGATATATATATATAATATTGATATTCAGAACGATTATCTCAAAATGACCAAGTTAATATACACCTAGATATATATATATAATATTGATATTCAGAACGATTATCTCCAAATGACCAAGTTTAAGATTTGATATCATTATTCTATTGTAAAGCACATCTCTCAATAACAACAAGTTCCTGATTGCTTTCTTCAAATAGACAGTCTTGTAAAACAACCAGAATCATCTGACCTCGAGAATATAACCCAAAACAATTCCTTTAAACAGGAACCATACTTTAGTATTATTATTATTACTACTCTTGATATTACAAGCAAAATTTGGCTCAAATAATTAACACAATGATTAACCAGATATTAACAAGTTAGCTTTATATATTATAATATTGTATGTATCCCCTAAAAGACAGTTTTCTGAAACAACCAAGCATCACCTGACCTAGGGAATATAGCTTACACCAGCAAAAACTTTTTACAATTCCTTTAAAAGGGAGAATGCTATATATTGTATACAAGACAATGCTCTGTAATTACCATAATGAGACCAATTTTAATAGTAGAAACATTTATTACTAATTATTCTAATTTGTAACTTTTAGATCATTGATGCATAACATCACTCAAAAACACCCTAATCCTAAAATTATCAACATCTCTCAGACAGATTCGTGTCCTTTTTACGCTAGACTGACATGAAAGGAGTTTCTGCAGATCTTCAATGAAGGAGGTAATAATGATATCAACAGCCTGTGAAATAAGCTTAATGTATTTTAGATGTTTTGTAACAATAGACAACTGCTATGTGGGAATTTCTCATAGATTTTCACTTGATTTAATGAGTTTTGATTCCCTAATGATAGAAATAAAATGACAGTAAAGTTTTAAATATTGACCTAACTGTACTGAGGCTATAGTTTTTATTTTCAGCAATATTCCCTCATCTAACCTCTCAAACTTGAATGTCACTGAGTAGGAGATAGATAACAAAGATTTCTAATATTGATATTGTATGTATTTGGATTCTGAGATAATAATTCTGATTTAGACTGACATATTCATTTTATTCCCTTATTTAGTCTCAATAAATTTACTCAAGTCTACTCTAATAAAACCTCTGTAGTATCTTTAAATCTACTCATCTTATAAAACCTCTGTAGTATCTTTAAGTCTACTCATCTTATAAAACCTCTATAGTATCTTTAAATCTACCCATCTTATAAAACCTCTGTAGTATCTTTAAGTCTACTCATCTTATAAAACCTCTGTAGTATCTTTAAGTCTACTCATCTTATAAAACCTCTGTAGTATCTTTAAATCTACTCATCTTATAAAACCTCTGTAGTACCTTTAAATCTACTCATCTTATAAAACCTCTGTAGTATCTTTAAGTCTACTCATCTTATAAAACCTCTGTAGTATCTTTAAATCTACTCATCTTATAAAACCTCTGTAGTATCTTTAAATCTACTCATCTTATAAAACCTCTGTAGTATCTTTAAGTCTACTCATCTTATAAAACCTCTGTAGTATCTTTAAATCTACTCATCTTATAAAACCTCTGTAGTATCTTTAAATCTACTCATCTTATAAAACCTCTATAGTATCTTTAAATCTACTCATCTTATAAAACCTCTGTAGTATCTTTAAATCTACTCATCTTATAAAACCTCTGTAGTATCTTTAAATCTACTCATCTTATAAAACCTCTGTAGTATCTTTAAATCTACTCATCTTATAAAACCTCTGTAGTATCTTTAAATCTACTCATCTTATAAAACCTCTGTAGTATCCTAAATCTACTCATCTTATAAAACCTGGGAATTTCTAGTTACATAACATTTTATTCACCTATTTTTATAAATCTGTTTTCTCTCATGTAAAAATGTAATCAGAAATACTAAGTGAAAGTCTACATGCAAATATCAACTGTGTTTCTCTATAGATATTGCATGTATTATTAGATTGAATATTCCATTTTATTTTCCTGTTAAAAATATCAATTTCCTCTCAATCACTTTACATAATGTCAAATGATATTTTATTTTGTTGATGTTGTTAAATTAATGATATTTTATTTTGATATTGTCATGTTTATTTCCTCTGATTTCCTCTCTTTAATATCAAATGGTTTTGTAATTCATGAATTAATTATATTAACAGAAATAGTTAAAGAAATTGTAAAGATGTTTTCTAAACTTTTCCTGTGTATTGACAACCAATTTTCACCATTCTAATTTTCAATCAGGCGTCTGTGCTCTTGCAATTCCACTTAAAGTAAACATTTTATGACTCTCGCAAAATTCTTTATAGCAGTTTAGTAACGTCATCAAACACTTAGTTTTAGTGGAATTGCAAAAACCACAGTGTAAACAGTCAAATCAACAGTCTAGAACTCTAGTTAGACATGACTGGTAAATATAGTCAAATCAACAGTCTAGAGCACTAGTCAGACAAGACTGGTATATGTAACCAACTCAACAATCCTGCCTGCCAACAGCTGTATTCAGAAAGTATTTATGGTAATTTAGGTTTGTTACCAGCCAGGTAAACTACAACCCTCCCTGGAGACGTCTGGACGACATTTTTATAGTCCTTATTATCCTAGACACAATAGTTTTAGGCAATTAAATACCAGATCACCTTTCTGTTTGAAAACAATAAGTTAATAAATATACTCTCAATTCTAATGTAGCTTGTTGTAGTTTGAGTATAAAAAGAGTTTGAACAATGTGTGACAGAGTTTGAACAATGTGTGGCAGAGTTTGAACAATGTGTGACAGAGTTTGAACAATGTGTGACAGAGTTTGAACAATGTGTGACAGAGTTTTTGAAAGAAATTGTGACGCGAACAAACAGAACTGTCAGGCCTGACTCGTGGCTGACACTGTGCTGACTCTGGACTGACTCTGGGAACCACTAATCATGTCTATCATTGTACTCTTATTGAAATCTACTTACCTAATGTACAAAGATTGTTTAAATACATTCAAAATGTTCCTGTTTCTTCAACTTTCACAAAATTTCATCTTCATAAAGTTAGAATCACAATACAGGTTCTTTACCAAAATACCCATTTAAACAAATTATAGTTATATATTAAAATATACTCAATCAATTAGCAAGGTTTAATAATAATTCATTCTAATTGTTCATATTGAATAAAAACAGATTATTAAAGTTATAACCATCTTCTTCTCTCCCTTACTATTAGTCAAAAATAACAGATTATCTACCCTGAAAGTCTACAGAACTAGAATATTTTTACAGTCCTTACAATACTTCTAATCCATGTATTAAAGACAGCACACAGAGTATCTGTTAATACAACTCTACAATCACAGAAAACTCTTCAAAATTCCTGAAAATTTTCAGAGGATTCCAGTCACAAATAGTAAAAGTTCCAGCTAGTAAATTGACCAGCTATCCTGACAGTCCGTAGACTTCTAGCTGAATAAAATATCTTAAAACTATTCTTAACAATCACAGAAAACTCCACAAATATTCCTGCTTCAGTTTTCAATCACATAGGTCCAGTCTGACTTCAACACTTCAAGAAAAATTAACGAGCTGTTCCTGCAGCCTGCATAACTCTTGCAAAATAAAATACCCCTAAACTAACTCAAAATTCACAGAGAAACCTTCACAAAAATTCCTTTTAAAGTCAGACAAAGTCTTTATTCCAGCACGGAACCAGTCCAGCCTTCCACTGACAGTTCCAGATAATCAACGAGGTATCCTGGCAGCCTGCAGCACTCTAGCTGAGTAAAATATCCGATTATAGGAATATTTTGTTATTATTACACAATCTATTGATTGCAAGTCACAATTCTCTCAGCTTAAAGATACAGTGCTAACTTCACTTTTTATTTGGGAGAAACGACACAGAATTCTGATTTTTTGACAGATATAAATTTTGACATTATTTGCCAGTCATGTCCAAGTAGTGATTGAGAATATCTGGTACATTATTTACGACTTGCTATAGACATTGATATTAAAATATTTTGTTGAAGTTTTTAACTAGAAATTGTAGCAGCAATAAGTTAAACAACTTGTACTAAAAGTAAGTTGAATTTATCCATACCTGTTTGATTAAGGCATGAAAATACTTGTTTAGGAGTATAAGATGAAGTGAAATGGAGATTTAAATTAAATATTATGCTCCTATGAAAAAGGGCAATACCATTCAGTCTATTATGGAAAATTTTATAGGACAAAAGCACAAGCCAACTCTCTTTTAACTATCAGGGGATCCTTATTGTGCAGTCTCTGCAGCACACAGTACCTGTCTCCTATACTGACCCTAGTCTATTCCTACCTTGATAGAATTAAAAACTTGTTATAAAAACAGTCAGTCTCACCAGGTATCAGTATAATAAAAATAAAAGATATGAAATTATAACAAAATGACAATAATTATCAATATCTACCTGTTATATTTTATATTGATTCTCTTATAATCTTTAATACCTAGGCCATAACAAAATATTCTACACAAATATTCTTAGCTTCACTTTTCATATTCTGTGAAACATCTAAAAATATTCTATAACTTTCCAATATAGGACTATATATATTTCAGATACACAACCCTCATCAGGACAGTTAGTTTTTTAAAAATAGATTTTAACTTTCCAACATAAGACTTATTGTTAGATAATTGACTAGAGCTCATCTGGTGTTGCTGATACACAACCCTCATCAGGACAGTTAGTCTTAAAAATGGAAGTTAACTTTCCAATGTTGGACTTTGTAGTAGCTAATTGAACAGAGCTCATCTCATGCTGCTGACATGTTTCAGATACACAATCTTCATCAGGAGTGTATCAACTAAACATATCACAAGTGAGCAACACCGACTGGTGATGAAAATATGTGATCAACATCCCTGCCTGAGAAATAAAAAAGTTAAAAACACGAATCATAGAAACATAGAAATAAAATTGAGTGAAACATGTAAATAATTATAGAAAGGAAATGATATTTTATATATTTATTTAAATCTGTAAAAATTTGACATCTTAATTCTCTATATCAGAAATAAACTAAGAATTCTACTAAATATTCACTTTTCTCTAAAAAACTAGAAAATAATTTATATTTCTAAAATCCTGAGATTTGTGAAAATTGTTTTAACATCTGTAAATTGTAATACAATGTTGTAACTTTCAGTCTTTTTTAAAATTTCACAACCTTGATGTTATTTTCAACTTTTAAATGATGAAATAGGAAGACTCGAGACTCAAGATCTTATTCTAATATTATTAAACAGACAAAATTCAGATTAATTTGTTAAAATGATCTGATATGATGTTAGGGTCAATGAACCTATTCGATATATCTGTAATATGGATACAATTATTACATGGGTTTAAATCACTTCCTATCTGTATAGTAACAAATTATTTTGTCAGCAATTAGTTAAAATCAAAGACTATTTTCAGATCTAATAGTTGAATTTTACTTGTTACTCTACTACAGTTGTAATTTTAAAATATTTCAAAAAATATAACTTCAAGTTTAATATGTTACACTTCTTTTTATCTCTATCATAAATTAAACGTGCCCCATTTTAATAATACTGCTGATACAATCGCTGAAATTTTCATCTGTTTCCAAAGTTACTTCAAGTTTTTAGGAGGTTTTATCATAAATTAGCTATTCCCCATTTAAACAGTACTGTTGAAACAATAGCTACAATTCATAGTTACAGTTTAAAACATTAGAAAATCTTCAGGGAATGGGTTTTATTTTAACTGAAATGGCCACTTAATCACTGGGAGAATGTTAAAGTTATAAAAAGAGAAAGAAGGCGTTTTAAAATCCATTAAATTGATTGAAATAGCATCATAAAACTTGATTTACACCGAATGTTTTCAATCAATCACCATCTTTCTTCAACCACATGTTTTATTTCACCATAGTTTAATATTTTTAATTTCCACTCCTCATCTTAACCTAATTAGTTTCTTCATTAATTATCTTTCCTCGTTAAAATAGAATCTTTGATGGTTTGAAAGAAAATTGAAGTTTGTTAACTACTGGTTTTAGATATATAGGTTAAGATTTAATGAAATCAGATACAAATGGTTTTATTATAATTCTTAATCCATTTTTTTATATAAATATGTAAATTAGAAATATTAAAATAAAACTGTTGTTACTCAGAGTTTCACACTATACGATCTTCAGACAACTGACCTATTTTCAGTCTGCGTCTCTACTGAAGTTGGACAAGTAGAACTTATTCTCAGATAGACATGGAATCTTATCAAGCAATGGAAAACCCTATAATATCAACAGGTACAAAGTTACCTCCTTTAATCTCAGTTTGGAAAAAACAAAACGAGTCAAGGTATTGTTAAATCTCTTCAAGATTATTAACAGTTTGGAGGGAAATTACTGAAATGAAATTAATAACGTAATACAGACTCAACCATTGATTATTGACAATATTTTTAACGCAACAGATATTTTAAATCTTCCGTCACATTCTAGAATCTAAATCATAATCAGAATCCCATTATTTCTACAAACTCGTCACACGAAAATTACATAATTCCATTAACCAGTGAAAAGACAAGCCAATTTGTGAGAAAATTCACCATTTTCTTTCTTTCATGTGCCATGATTTATGGGAGAAATTGATAGAAAATTTATTAATTAGATTATTTTTTCCATGAAGTTTAACATAATAATATTATGAGGTGAGAATTTCACGTTAAAATTGTAGCAGATGTTAAATTATTTTACATGACTTTATTTTCGTTGAATTGTTCCAGAAAGAAAAACAGACCTAATGAACAGGAGCTAGGGTAGGGGAATTAATTTAGTAGCTATAGATAGGGCCTGACTGAATTTAAAAACACCCTCCATGACTAAATAACAGATATTTCTATATAAGTCTCAACAAGAGAAATGTGTAATATTAATAAACTGATATCAGAAGATGATGTTTTAGTTTGTAATAACTTCATTTACATTTACAAATAAAACAACAAATAGACAGCATTGAAAACTATAAAATAACATTACTTAAATTTATAGTCTGATGTATAATGGAGAGGAAGAAAACTCAATACAAATTATTCAGACTTCGACTCAACTTCTACATTATCTATCTGTATAAGAATATGATGTTTTGGTTTGTAATAATGGCTAAATTTACAGCTAGTTTTGGAAGCATTCATGGAATAACTAAACTATAACATAACATAACACCACATTACTGAAATTTGGTGTCGGAAAGGTAATGGAGAGGAAGAAAAGTCGATAGAAATTATCATGGAACTGGAAGTAATATCTATTAGACCATTCGATAATAAAATACAATCTGAATAATTTCTAGCAGAAAAACTCGTAAAATATATGATTCACTTCGAATAAATCGATGTTTTTTACGCGTTTTATTTCATCGTTGTTAAAAATAGTTAAATTAATAATAAATCTATACCCTTCATTTTTATGTACTTTTATATTTTTAGAAACTTTGTCATCTTTGGATTTTTTCAGCCATTTTGGAATTCTGATTGACGATATTTTTAAAATTTCCGTTTTTTAAAATTCTTTAAATGTATTTTGTAATAAAGTTTATATTTTCTTAAGTAATAATATTTAAAATTTGATTGTTATTGCCAAACTGTTATTTTGGATTTTGTTCTGTGGTTTGGATCTGAAATTGAACTGAAATTTGATCAGATGCTATTTTCCCCTGTTAAAAACTTAACATAAACATTAAAGAAGGAAGAAGTATTTAAGATTTGTGTAGATTATAAAATAATCTGATATAACGATGATAAAATCAGCAGGAAACCAACATGTTAACATATTGTAATTCCAAAATAACAGGAACTCAGAGATTTCTGACGTAGAATTTAACATCAAATTTCAATCAATCTGCCAAAAATATCAAAATTTTATGTTTTAGGAATTTTGAATTCTTGGTAAATTATCATTCTTACTTTCAGGTATTTTGTCATTTTTTGATTTTTTTTTAATGTAGTGCCAAACTGTTTTTCTGGATTTTGAGTTTTGTTCTGCTGTTCCTATCATTAGTACTTTGTTTTTATATTTTTTATCATTACCCCTTCTTTTATTTTTGTCATTTTTTGCTGATTAGTTGGTGGTATTACATTGAATACAATATTTCATGTGGTTAGGAAACAAGGTTTAAGAATGTAAGAAATTTTAATCAAGGTAATAATAAAATCTGGGTTGTTATTTTAATCAAGTTTTAGTTTTAATATTAAAAAACATTTAAATTGGGTTAATTTTGAGAATGTTGTAAAGTGTATTTTCAGTGTTTGAAATGTATTAGAGTTGTATGTTACTAATTAGGTTAATAAATATCAACTGGTAAGGCACACAGTGTCTAAAGGGATACAGTGAGGAATGAGGTAAAGTCTAAAATAAGTTTTACATTCTACTGTTCTGCTACTGATCAGAGATTAGACTGATTAGGTTAATGATAATGAAGGAAAATCCAAAAAGAAATGAAACAAAGTTATATGTTCTACTATTGATTTGACTGATGAAAGTCATTATTGTACAATGAGGGAAACTTTTCCAAATATTATTGAAGACAAACCATGAATTATAATAAAACACTAAGATATATAGATATAATACTTCTGTATGTATTACATAATACGTTTAGAAACACATACAGGTAATATTATCAAGTTAAATCAAGAATTGAGTAATAATTTATCCCACTGAAAGAATTACTATTATAAGATAAACAATGCAACTCCATTAAGTGTGTGATGAGGGGAACATTGCCAAGTTAAATTGAAAATTAGAAATTAAGTAATAATTTATCTAATGGAAAAGATATTTCACCACAATATTTCTGTTATTATAATTAAAAGATAAGACAATAGTGTTAATTATTCTACCAGTATGATATAGTGATATCGAACCTGGAGGGAGGTGAGAGATGATGTAACTTAAATATCGTAGATTTCAATAAAAAAAAACTACGGTTTCTATAGAAATATAGGTAATGTAATCTACTTCAAGATAACAATCTGCTAAAATTGTTGTTTTACTACAAATTGTGGTGAAATTAGAGAATTTTCATGCTGAGACTAGACTCTAGGGTAGTGGTCTAGTTTCAAAATAAAGAGAATTTAAAATCTTAACAAGTTTTACAGAATTAGAAATTAACAAGACGAATTCTTAAGAGTTAAATATCATTTTGTTTAAGGTTTATGTTTTTATATACCATTTGAAATATCTTGATTAATGAACTATTCTATATAATATTTTCAATATGAGATCAAGCCCAGAAATTACATCGTCAAGTAACATCAGGTGTTCTAGAGGTGTAAACCCTGACTTGATAGTAATACCCACCACAATACTTATGTTGGGACTCAAAGTTATTGGACTTGACTTAAAAAGGTTATAAGAGTTGATAAACAAAGTCAGAGATTGATATCGGGTGTCCTGTCTTGCAAGCAACTCCCTCCATGGTACTAATTATAGTGGAACTCAATTTTCTTTAGGTTTTTTAAGTATTTTAAATTTTCTACAACAACATCAATAAAACAACATGCTATAAACAACAACATCAATAAAACAACATGCTATAAACAACAACATCAATAAAACAACATGCTATAAACAACAACATCAATAAAACAACATGCTGTAAACTACAACATCTAAAAACTTTAAACAACATTTAGTTATTATTTTTAGCTATACAAGCGTTAAATAAAGCATTAATAAGCATTAATAAGCATTTTAAGCAGAATGACGCATTTTCATGGTCAACATTTTCAAATTAATCCTTAAATTTTCATCATTTAAAATGAAAAACAGATCTTGAGTCAAAATAATCAAGTTTTGTGGAATAAATGTTGTTTTTTCATATTTGAAGTTGTAAATGATTTGGTCAAAACAAAAAAGCCAAGTTTTAAAGTGCAAAGAAACAGAAAATCTACATAATAAAACTAAAACAGAACGACTACACTATAAATACAATTTAAATGTTTTTAGTAAAATGATGCAAGATGGTGGAACTTACCATGAAATGGTGTTTCTAAAAAATAACGTGAAAAAACATGGCATGAGTGAATGAGTGAATGAGTGAATGAATGAATGAGTGAATGAGTGAATGAATGAATGAGTGAATGAGTGAATGGTGAAATAAATATGATAAATGAATGAATTAAAGAATAAATAAATGCATCACACACCAAACATGTATTTGAATCATTATAAAGCCATTCACAAGACATATATATAGCATTTCATAACAAACTTTTAGCCGTCTGCAGAAATTGCAGCATTTGTTGAAGTTGACATGGAATGACAATCTTGAAACTATTAACGTAATAAAAATTAGCAATCCGCTTTTCATTTGTCTTTTATGACTAAACAAAGGTGTAATGATTTGTGTACTAAAGATAACTTGAGATCTAGGATGTCCCCTCATGCCCTTTCCTTCCCCCACAAAACATATTCACCAGAAGTTCTAAGCTATTTTTGGACAATGGTGAAATAGTATTGTATTCGTGTGAACGTGGTATGGTACTACGGTACAACTAAATATTATACATCAGGTATCGTTTGAATATTTAGAAAAGAAAATTTCCTGATCCTTTTCCATCCCTGCTCATTATGGTCAACAGAAATTCTAAGTAATTTTGACACTAGTGAAATAAGCATTGAAATTTTATGACTATTGAAATAATGTGCTGTTTTAATATCAATGAAAGAATTTCCCTGACATTCTGATTTATTTGTTGGTAACAACTTTAGATATGTTGTATGCTATCTATATAAAACCTCTACTTTATTCAAAAATTAAATTACTCCCCACCCACAAGACCTTCCTGTACAACAGAGAGCTAAGGCAGGTGTAACATTAAAAAGAAAAGGTGATTGTGGGGTGTTAAATGTTGTTAAATGTATTTTGGTATGTTGTACACTATTCAGAAATTCTTATTCATTTTCCATGCAATAAAAACCATATTCAGTCCATATTTGATGTCTCTAGTCTGTAGTTTTAACTATAACAAGAAGATATTAGGAGAAGTTATTAGTGTAATAAAGTCCTTATTCAGGATATTAATTGTACAAAAAAACATGGTCAAGTCAAGAAAGCTAGACAAAATGTACGACTGAAATTGTACGATTCAGTACTATCAATAACACATGAGAATAAAAATATCTTTTCAGTCTTTTTAGAATTTGTAGAATAAGGTCCCAGGCTGAGTCTTAATCTGATAAATATATCGTAAATTGTGAAAATATGCAACAAAAATCGAACACTACAAACTAACTGTACTGTACTACTAACCTGAATTTACCTACAAATTGTTTATAAAAATCATCAAAATGGCTACTTTTAACCCATTCAACTATTAATTCTCCAGAATATTTCATATTGATTTTATATTTCATAAGAATTATTCTTTTTATATAATTAAATTCTCGACCTTCTATTTCTGATTCCTGTAAAACCCCATCATATCAATGTTGTGTCCTGTCTATTTCTGATCAACTAAACAAGCCCAGGGGAAAATAAACTGTACAAAAAAACTGACAACTAAATTTCGTCAATGGTCAATCTTGTTCTCACTAATTACGTCTCTTCCACTTGACGGCCTTCGCCAAAATACGAGAAAGTCCGTGAAGATTATTTTTGATTTTTTTCTGTTTGTGTGAAATTAACTTGTCAAACATTTCCAAATATCGAATCAAAATCAGCCCAAAGATCAAAACAATTTATGTAAATTAAGACGGTTTATGTCAGAAAAAATTGCACGAGCGAAAAACGGAATGGAAACATGAAAGGGAGAACGATAAGAGACTGGCTATAAAACTCAACGAAGATGAGAAATATAAAAACTCCCATCATGCATGTTTAAATACGCCAAATTAAAGGCTGAGAAATGAAGCGCAATGAAATTCATTCTGATTGGAGAGTCGTAAAGTTGGTTTCAATTTTAGACTTTGACTAGAAGTATTCTTTCAATCTGAATTTAGAGTTGTAAAGCACATCTCTAATTTAACTCTAACATGACAATAACTATTCATTCCTTCATATAAATCAAGACATTTAACATTCTGATTTAAGAGTTGTAAAGTAGATTTTGATTTTAGATTTAGCAGTGGAATTATTTCAATCTGATTGCAGAGTCATTAAGAAGATTTTAGTTTTAATTTTAACATGACAATATGTTTTCCACTAAATTATTAAATAAATTAAGACATTTAACATTCTGATTCGAGAGTCGTTAAGTCAGATTTGATTTTAGACTTTTGATCTTGCAGGGAAAGTAGTACTCCAATCTGATTTGAGATTCGTAAAGTAGGTTTTAATTTTAGACTTTAACATTGTCAAATATTCTTGATAAAACAGTTCTGATATTTTGAGAGTCAGAGAGATTTCTAAACTGTCCTGAAAGTTTCAACTTGTCAAATGCCTCAAGGGAATAAAAAAAAATTATGTTGCACATTTGGTTCATGGCAAAACAGTTTTGATGCTTCGAGAATATGCATTAGACCCAACGTGTGTGTTTTGAAATGTCAAAATTCTCAGGAGAATAAAAAACTATTAGGAGTATTATTCTAGTTATTCTGTAAACTATTATTATATTCTGGTGAGAATAAACTAGAATAAACTATTACAGCTGGTGAAACATGGTTTAACTTTCTAACATAATACTCACTCTCTATCTCTCTCTCTCTCTCTCTCTCTCTCTCTCTCTCGGTCTACACCTCACATTTTAAATACTAGTTTATTCTAAACATGACGGCAAGATTTCACCTGAATTCAGGAATCGCCTTTTTATCATCATATTCTTGGTCTAGGCCACACATTTTAAATATTGCTTTCTCATTTTTATACTGAAGCTCGAGGCCAGCTCACCCAAATTCAGGAAAAATTCCAAAAGTCGAAGTTCAAATCACAAGTGTAGTACATAATATGTACTGGTGTATATTTATATATTATATAAATCACAGAAAGAAACTGTCTTGTATATGCACATATCAAAATAACAATTCACAAATTGGCAGTCAAAATGTAGACATGAAATAAGACCAATGCCACCAACTCCATGAGAAAAATAAAAATAAAAATTCTCACAACCAAACACCATCTAACATGTTATTATTATAAATTAGAGGAAAGATTTTTTTAATAGAAGATAAAAACTTTACACTCCATACCCCTTGTTTCTTACACTCATTTCAATTTATTCCCTCCCTCCCTCCTTCTTTTATTTAACTTTAACTTGACCCCATCGATCTTTAAACCTCACCCTGGTATGGATAAATAGATTGCGTGTATTATCAGTAGCAACTTGTAGCAACTCGCTGAGGATCCTACCCATAATTAATTTCTATCAAATTTAAACATTATTTTTTATACGTTTTTACAACAAAATTTATATCAGAATGCATCGAATCATTTCTATTTTTTACAAATATTTTAGGTTACGAATCCTTTCAGATGTTCAGTTAGAGGCTGGAGTCTATTGAGCTTCTACGTTTTGAATCTAAACCACAAGGTTTCATCTCGTTATGACTTCATTTTGTTATATTATCTGCAGTGAACTGAGCTATAATATCATATTTTTAATATTACAAATCAACAAATGAAACAAAATCATTAATAAAAATACAAGTTTTTTGTTAATAAATAAGTTAAAATATTATTCAACCTACCAGTGTGAAAAACTTTTCTATCACGTATTAAATTTCCAAGCGTATCAAACAACTGTTTATCTGTAGGAAGTTGTATATCTTGATAGGCACATTGTAATTTCTCCCTTATTGTGTCCAGCGTGGCTACAATTCTATGATTGTTTAGTTCCATTATAATATGACACAAAGCGTCCATGAGAGGCACTGATTTAGTTTGTGGTACCACCTGCATTTCAATACCATTAACATCACCTGAAAATACAGGAACAAATATTGAAATAAATGTTTCATTTCGATATAAATATTTACAGTTGAAAATGGAGTTTTACATCCTATTTTTCTGAACCTGACTGAGCTAATACGAAAAACAAGTTACTACTTAACAATCATCTAAAATAGTACTAGTAGTAGGGTATATATGGACTGATGGAATTAATGAGATGGAACCCGATTGTGCTGATGAGATGGAACCTGATTTTGCTGATGAGATGGAACCTGATTGTGCTGATGAAGTGGAACCTGATAGTGCTGATGAGATGGAACCTGATTGTGCTGATGAGATGGAACCTGATTGTGCTGATGAGATGGAACCTGATTGTGCTGATGAAGTGGAACCTGATAGTGCTGATGAGATGGAACCTTATTGAGCTAGCTATTAAGAACAGAAGAGTAACTGCTATGGTTAGTTTAAAATTATAAATAAATTATTACTAAAACAACTTCAATATAATATACATTGTTTATATTTATGTTTAGAATCATAAAGAATATATATAAATATGTTTACTCCACTTTATATAAGATATTTTTGTTAATAAAGAGAATAAACAATTCTGTTTATGATATTATAGACCCTACCATTTTTATATTTTTTATAAAGTTCAAAGATTTGTTTGGTAGCGTTTTGTAATATTTGTACATTCTGAGTACAACTTTCTAGTTGCTGGGCACAGCTCTCCATATTATCATTTCTAAGTTATCTCCCTTTACTGATCCTTCTTTATAGAAACTCTGTGATGTCCCTCTTTAGGTTGCTAACTTTATGCCTTGTTTTAAACATCAACTATCTGTTTTTCCAGTTTTTTGCAGTTCAGTTAATCCAATTTTCTAGCTCAATTAACTCCCTTTTCAAATACAAATGTCTTTCCACAATGTCCAAATACATCCAGAGTTCCACAAAATTACACAATGTTTACTGGATCTTCTAATATTCAACTATCAATTATCTTTCTCAAAACTTAGTCAAATAATTCAAAAGTGAACAATGTTTGGTTAAGTCTTATATATAATATCTCAAACAGTTACTGGTTCCTACAATGTTCCATAAAGTTACACAATGTTTGCTGTTACTTGGTCAAATGATAAAAAGTGAACAGCAGTTGAAACTAGGGGTTAACGTTAATCTGAAACCAGGTTTAACAACTGATTATCCCTGACCACTGCTCACTTTAATCCAAAACTCTGACATCAAGTGACTTGAGATTGGTTTATTTTAATCCAGATGGGTGATTAGTTAACTCTAGAAATCTAATCACTGATTGGTTAAAACTTGTCTAAGTCCAGTTTTAAATCTAAAAGTTAATCACTGAAATGTTCTTCTGATTTTTGACACCAATTGACCAAGTTTTTACCATTGATAGGATATCAGTTATACAGATAAACTTATTGTTGGCACCAATAGGTTTAAAGTTAATAGCAGAGGTATGAATATTTGATTTCTGACATCAATTGGATATTTAGCAATTCTGTTCCCTTTTTTTCTTCTAAAATCAAAATCTAATCACTTTATTTTATCAGTCAAATTTTGGCATCAACAGTATTTAGTAAAATCTATACTCTAGTCACTAAAATTCAGGTAGTGTCAAGGTTGCTAAGTGGACAATAATTCCAAATCTAAATCACTAAAATTCTAATCCTATTTTTGACATCAACAAAGTCAGGTTGCTAACAGGTACCTCTTCGTAATCCTTAAATGACTCTTTTAAATCCTTCACAGACGCCAAATCCCTTTCATTTTTGGACCTAAATTGGCTTAGATTGTTAACAAATTTCATCTGAAGAGTTAAATCCCTTTTTGACACAAATTTACTGTTCCAATCTCTATTTCAAATCATGAAAGTCTCAGATCTAACTTGGATGTGAATTGGTATAAAAACACAGAGCCTTCTGTTAGATAGTAACTTGTTACCTTTCAACCACCCTAATCTATATTTTCTTCAATCACCAGTAAAAAGTCAGTTAATAGACAAAGTGGTTAATTAGATTCACCAATTAATAATAATCACTTATAAAAACACAGATCTTCAAACTTAAAACTGATTTTAGGTGAAAATGTACTTCTTTTGTCTTTTATCTTGGAAAATATCCAAATTGTTACTTTGTAGTTAAAAGTCTATATCTCAAAATTTGTGACCCTGGTTTATGATTTTAAGTTTGTTCGTTAGAGTTTCAAAGCAAGATAGATAGATCTTTAATAATGTAGATTTCACTAAGAACTTCAAAGTTACTGTGTAATAATTCTAAATAGGCCTTGGAGCAATTTTCACAAAACAGCTTGGATCAAAGCTGATTTTCAGCCATTATGGAAACGACTTTAAACTCCAAAAGTGAGAACATGAATCTTTCAAATTGATGGATCTTCTGCTTAGATTTTAATCTGTCTTTGAGCATTTGTCATATATTAGATTGAATCAAAGCTAATCAGATTTCAGTTATCATCCAAGTTGATAATCAGTTAAAACTCTCTGAGTACTGCTCAACTGAATCTACCTACTTATTAATACTGATCAGTCCAATATTAATACTGTTCACAAGTTGGTGAATATTAGTTCAGGTACAAGGTTTTGAGAAGTATGAATGGTCTTCTAATGACATTAGTAAACGTTAAGTTCATTCAGTTATGTGCCTTTTGTGCTTTCTAGATCCTTTTTATTATTATGTCTTTTTGCTGTTATATCAAGGCTTTGAAGATAAACACAGAAGTAGATCACAAGTAAGCTCTTTATTTTTTCCAATTCCCACATAAAAAGATCAAGTTCCAAAAATCCATGAACATGAAGTTATCCTTTATAGTGTTTCTATTAAATATAAAACTTGTCCAGTTATTTCCAACAACAAAAGTAGTTCTTTACATGACCTCAGTTAGTTTAAGTTTGATCAACAACTTGTGGTCACCTGCCAAAATGATCCAAACTGTACCCCCACAGAGAGTATAATAATTCTACACCCTGTCCCAGCTGTATCCCACAAAAATACCCAACCAAAAACTGCCAAAGATGTCATTAAAATTCTCCAAATTAAAATGGGGGTATTGTTTTAATTTTATATACATATGGGGGTTAATTGTCACCATTTTGGGGGTCATTAGCAAGTTAATTAAGGTAATTTAATTAGGGGGGTGAAGTCACAGGTGTTGGGGGTTATAATTATATTAAACACTGTATATACATCAAAACCACCAGCAATATCTTAATGTGTTACAAATAAACACTTTAATATTATAGAGAGATGCTTAATGTAGAAATACCTCCACCCCTTTATAAGATAATCCTACATCAAAGGGGTTTTAATTGATTCTGAGGGAATATCCAATAAAGATTATTAGTCTTCCTTAAATTTTGGTTTAATCTAATCTCAGTTTCTGTAAAATCGGTCAAAGGAGTTAGGTTATATTTAAAAGTGTGTATGATAATAAAAATTATTAAGTTCTATCAAAAATTCGAAGTAAAACATTTCATAGTTTTTGTTATCTATATTTAAAATAGGGTAATAAATCTATAATTAATCTTAATAATCTTACATCAAAGGGGATAATACCTCAGAAAGCTAGTGGTATCTATATTCTTGAAAATATAAAATAATTATCAATATGAATAACAATGAATAATATTGTTACCTTAAGTGCTAAAATTGAACCCTGAACTTTATAAAGTCTTAACACAGTTGACCATAAAAATAAACATTATTGCCTCTTGGAAAATTTTGGGTCCTTACCAACCAGATTTAGATAATCCAACTTCAAAGGGATTTTTAAATCCAAAAAATCATGGGAGGTCATAAAAATTAATAGGCTTCACAAAAATATTTAATTTTGAAGTTAAACGTGACAAAATTCAATCTCAATGTGTGATAATCCAACATCAAAGAATTCTCTTTTAGAAAGAACTGTAAAATTATTGATTTTTTCCAAATTTGTGTCATAAACAGTAACCCCTATTCTTCTGGTAATCCTACATAAAAGGGAAAGGTCTTAAAAAATATATGATAGAGCTCATAAAATAATGATTAGCTCTCATGATGTGTTATTACCCAAATAAAATGTTAAAAAATTCCACCAATTCAATACACAACACCCTCAATTTTAACTTTTATGTATAATAAAACACAATATTTCTGATGTAAACTGCTCACTAAATATAACGTATTTAAACAGAAAATTAACTATGATGGGTCACACTAAATATAACATATTTAAACAGAAAATTAACTATGATGGGTCACACTAAATATAACGTATTTAAACAGAAAATTAACTATGATGGGTCACACTAAATATAAGAGTATTTAAACAGAAAATTAACTATGATGGGTCACACTAAATGTAAGAGTATTTTAGCCTTTTTATGAATTATAATCATTTTAATTAATACTTGAAAATTTGATGTATAAAACTGTGGCAATGTTTTGAATTAAAGGTTGGGAAGAATACAGAGCGAATTGACCAATATTTTAATTATCCTTTGTTAATTAAATTATTACTGGTACGATCAATGAATTGTGTCATCCTGTGTTTCACGACATTCCACGATACCCATATAATTAATAAGAATTGCAAATTAGAAAGAAAAGTTTAGAATATTCAACAAAATTCTTTTTTAAATTTTCTACATTCAGGAAGTTTTAGTTCCAGAGCGTGGAGAGAATTGTTGCCATGATACGCATATAATTAATAAGAATATTCAATGAGAAAGAAAAGTTTAGATATTCTGAAACATTTCTTTAATTTCTACAGTTAAAGAGCTAGGTGAGAGTGAGATAAGAAATTATTCTATCGGAAAGTCTAACATGTTGGGTAATAAAACACGGTAAATCGGGGAGAAAACTCTCCATATCATCCTACATCTCACAACTAATCATCTTTTATGAGAAAAATAAAACTGATATTCCACACTAGATGGCGTTCCCTTGATTCGTTTAACGGCTATTTAGATTCCAGAACTTCTCTCAGAATTCTGACTCAAACTTCTTTATGTTTTTACAATGACAAATTTCATCAAAGTCTGATGATTTTTATTTTTTATTTTTTAGTTTTTTCTACCAGAATAATTCTCAGGTTTAATACGTTAATGGAAATATTTCTACCTTGAAATTTAATCTTCATTTGTTTGTTTGAACATCACTTTTAAATTTAATATTAAATTACATAAACTTTTATATTTTTGTTAAAAAACATTAACTTTTTGATTTTATAAAGGGAATTCTTTTATCATTGAAATATTGTCGAAAAAACTGAATAAAAACAAAATCCAAAGCCTTGACAACACAGTAACAATAGCAGCCCAGTTCATAGCGAATTGCATTTTGCAAGTGATCTGCTAGACTATTAGGTGCCATGGGTTTGAATCTTCTTTAAGTTAAGTGGAATAACTCAATCGATAGTGAGGTGGATTGTCATCTGCTAGCTTGTCAACTTGTGTGTTTCAATCCTCTCTAATTTCTCATGCCACAGTCAGCGCTTCTGGTTAAACCCTTATCACTAGATCTGGTATAATTTTTGTCATGAGGCTTTAATATAAAATCACTTAGCTTGACAGCCCCGCCCCTCAATAACGTCAAGATTATTTCCTGCTCTAACCTGTATTACGGAATTCAGCCATTTGATTGGATTTTGCGGCAGCGAATACAGCCAATCAGGGTTTCTGTCTAGGCTATATACAAACCAATCAAATCACTACATTCCATGATAAAAGAAAGGTGACTATTGAAGTCAAGGTATAAGTATTCAATCTTTACAATTACTACTTGAGACCCGTCTCAGTAATACTAATTGTTTTTAGCTAAGCTAATCAGTAATAGCAATGGCTCACTGTCGAAATTGAAGGTTTTAAATATCTATGTATTTTCTGTTACCGTAGCAATAAAGACGCCTTTCTGATGTGACGGGGGGGGGGGGGGGGGGGGGGGGGGGGTTAAAATTTTTAAAAAGTTAAAAATTTTTTTTAAAACCGGGGTAGTTTTTAAAAAAAAAAAAAATTTAACC
>NW_008709001.1:41898-53467 GCF_000327385.1 Lottia gigantea
GGGGGGGGGGGGGGGGGGGTATAAGTATTTAACAAGTTAAGATATTATATTAAAATCAGGTATAGTTATTAACAATATAATATATTACACGTAACTTCAAGTGCTTCTTATCTTTTAAACAAATACTTCAACTGAACTATCAAAATATTATACTTGATAAACCTAATAATAATATTAGACATCAGATAAACTTAATGAATGGTTGAGTTGAAATATTCTCTGTCTGATTTTATCAAACTTATAGAGCAAGAAAGTGCCTTTTTATGACACAAACTGATGTCTTTCCTGCAGAAAAAGAGCAAAAAGTGTCAGTAATTTCTTTACCCCCAAATTGATATAAGATTTTTGATAAATTTTAAATTTGTGTGTTGATATAATTACTGTTGATTTATTTTTTTAACCAAGTATTAAGACATGAAACAATGTTTTCCCTGCAGGCAGAGAACTGCATCAACCCTGTTTTTTTTGCCCTCTGAATACCATACTTAGACTTAGAGCTGTGCCTAATTTTTATTTTATCAAATTGTTACTAATATATTGCCCAAGATAACCCATTACAGTCGAATGATATTTCATATTTATTTGACATCAAATTTTTATGTGGAAAATGCAAAAATCAATGGTTTATCAATATTTATGAAAATTATGTCTGAGTATAAAGGTATATCTAATAGTCACATTAAATATGGTAAATGGATATTTTTCTTTCATCATAATTAAGACATCTTAATTAGCCATTAGATTAATTAAAACTAATATAAATGACATCAGATGATCACGGGCCAGTTGCCTTCATCTTATCCATTAAAAATTCTTTCAAATTCAATATAGTTTGAGATAATATCTTCAGATTTTTCAATCTGGTTTCCCCTGTCAGTGATGCAGGTTAGTAGGACTGACATGGAAAAAGCGTTTTGTCCTTCCAGTGGGACAATTTCCTTCATCTCAATACATCAACAAATTCTTTAAAATTCAATATTCGTAAAATAGTGTCTGAAAATTTGGTTTAATACTTGATGAACCTCAACATAGGCTCAGAGAAGCAGGTCAGAAAAATGGAAAAAGGGTGTAACTGTTTTGACCTGATGATAGAAATCAAGTCCAGGGGTGGCCATATAGATTTAATTGTCATGCATTTTGTGTGTGTTCATTTTTACAAAAAAGTGTGATGATTGGCTGATTTAAAAACCCTATCACTATTTTTCATGGTTTACTTACTAAAGTGAAAAATTAATGAAATATGCTGTAGTTTTCAAGACTACTTTCCAAATGTTTTAACCTGGCTTCACTCTATCACTCGTTCAGGTTGGAGGGAGAGGTTGTTAAAATATAAAATAACAAGGTGAGTGGTTCAGATGGTTGGGGAGAGGATGTTTTAATCAAGTCCCAGAATTTAAATTCCACAATCCCTAATCTTGTAAAATCAAACGAAATTCAAACCAAACTGAACAAAGAATGTTTACCCCAGCTCAGGAATCTTAAACACTAATCCTCCCCGGCTTTCAACCTCTTGTCCCTAATCAGAGGTCTTTGTGTCCCTGACTCGAGTTGACCGACATCCCTAGTGACTAAAATTCCCTAGCTAACAGAATTACTGTGAGTTATATAACCATCAATAATAGATAGAGGTCAGCCTTGCCACCAATACTTCATGTTCCCTGCCCTAGCCCTCATTTCCCAAAATTTGTGTGATTAATCAGGACTCTCTGTGTTCAGTCTGGCCCCTAATTAGCTCAGGGATCCCAGTCTTAGCTCTTTATTCCAAAAATCATGTACCCAATCAGAAGCATCAACAGTTTCATTGTGGTACTGATCCCCCCCCCACCCAATATAAGGAACAAAATGTTCATATTTTTATCCACTTACCCACAAAAAAAACCCTTGAAACCTCTTCTGAATGTAAAGTTATAATTGAAGTTATATAAGGTTATAGTTAGTCAAATAGATTGAATTAAGTTAATCTTGTAAACAGCAAACAGATCACAGATAGCTAAACCTCTTTTAGTCCTCGTCCTAATCCTAGATTTAATACTAGGGGGCAGGAAGTCTCAGGTATCAGAAAAAATCTGTACAGTGTTAGGGCGGATCCATGTGAGGCAGAGCCATGCCAAAGGAGAGAGCGAACTTGATTTGGCATCAGAAAAAATTTGTGCAAATGAGATTGGAGTCTCTCTCTTAGTTTTAGTTCAAGCTTGATTTTTCTCTAAGATATTTATATTTTTGATTGAATCATACAACAAAAGGCAATACATCTCATATGCACAGCCTTTTAGTTGATATTCATCTGATATACCCCACTTGATATACCACAGTAAACTAGGGGTTATCATTATATCATTGCTAGACAGGCATTATACCTCATATAATATACCCCATATTTTCCTGGAAATACCACAAGCAACAGGGCATTATCATTTGTATACCACAGCAAAAACATTATTTCTCACTGTAATTGAGTTGATATACCACAATCAACAGGGCATTATCATTCCAGTCTTCTAGTATTAACCATATGTTTTCTCCATTATATCATTACTAAACTATCAACATAGTTACACATTGTAACAATTACACTGGAGAAATCTGGTCTAGTTTTACTATCAAATACTACGTTTTATATCTATAGTAAAATACAGTCAGACGTAAAACTCCCATTTCTTCAAGCTTTCAAGAAAATCAAACATGTCAAGGGATATAAATGATTAATGTGAAACGAAACGGTTATATTTGAATTGAAGAAGACACTCACCTATTCTGACAATAGCGAACCCGTCCGGGGCATTCAAAACACGACTGCCCCAAGCAGAACGAATATTTTCCAAATTTTTTCCAACCACTAACAAAGTACTTGGTTTCACAAAACCTAAATATTCCAAACTGGCGATGCTTTCAATTAATCCAGGGTTCCAGTAACAAGTTTTGTTACGAAGTTTGAAATCCGACAACAACTCTTTTCCATTGTTTTCACTGAAGAAAGACTGCTCGTTTTCAAAAGTAACATCTCGATGCACCCGAGATAAAACTATAGCAATACACCGCGAAGTCACTGGTAAATTTTCCCCATGAGGACGATCCGAATAATCCGTTCCCGTCGACATGATGGCAGTTCACAAGATATACTCAGTTCAATCTAACTGTTTCTAACATGTTTTCATTTTGAATTTCTGATGCACCTGTCTGTGGTCGCGCCGTGTATCTGTAATTATCGTGTAGCGCCATCTTTATACCTCGAGTAAATAGGAACGATAACTCTTCTCTTTATACCCAACACTAGCGAGCAGACGATATCCGTTCTCTAAATTAATCGTTAATTTCTTAACGGATTAGTCGTGAAGTGGATTAACGCCGTTAATCCGTTGATATTTATTAAACCTGTAATATTCACACGTTTTCTTTCACTACCGAAATATGGTCGTCTCCATCTTGGCGATTTTTTTCTCGAATTCCTAATGGAAAATGATTTTCATCGCCATTAAATCACCCGAAGTTTGAATTTGGGATTGGAAATGAGTTAAAAATTTAATCTGTAATAAGCCTGTGATAATTATTGACGATTTACAAGTCTAGGCCCGTAAGAACTTAAGAAAATAAGCTACATAATACAGTAAAAGGCCTACATTGTGTAACATTGTAATAATAATATCGCAAAATTAATGATTTACTACGAACGTCACTTTGAATGACAAAATGGAATTGGATTTTGTTGTGTCATTCTTTCCACGAAAAAAGTATATATGCTTATCAACCCCCAACCGCCATAGTTATGGATATTGAAGTCTTAGCCAATATAAAACCAATTCATGATTCAAAACCTACACAAAGGGAAACCATCTATGATTTTAAACCCATAATAAATATTGTTGAAGATTTCAAGGCCACAGACTTCAAGTGGGAATGATAAGATTATCTAGTGGCACTAAAGGGGGTGGGGTATTTTCGCTAGGACAAATTTAGAAGTTTGCAAAAATACAAAGAATGGCCGCTCTAAGGTTTGAAACTCAAGAAAAATATTGTTGAAGATTTCTAGACGAGAAGTTCAATATTGATCCAAACCCCGAAAACAAACACTTTTACACCATTGTGGGTATTGAAGTAGTCCATCATTGTTTTGGCACGGAAATAGTCTCATTAGATTCAAATTTACTTATATTCAATACATGCCCTGGACGCCCCGGGGGTAGGGTGTCAAAATCCTGTCACACTTTTTTACCCCACGGGTCATAATTTTATCACTATTTGAAAAGGGATTAATGGGCCCTAATGGTGTTATTCTGGCGAGTTTCAGGGGTTGTTTTTAGGGGTCGTAGCTGGCAGTTCACACCTGTATAATAAGTTACAGACCGTTTAACGAGTATGAAAAATAAGACTGAATTGTTCTCTTCAAGAAAGTGGCGTATAAAGTGTTAAAACACTGATCATTTTCCAACCTACTTTTCGAATGAGAAGGGTTAAAGATTATCATTAAAGGGAGACAATTCAACTTAATATTCTATGAAGAAAATTTACCAGGTAAATAGCAGAAAAATTCGTATAGTGATATCTTTCTACATTGTGCTAGTTTCTTAACAGAAATATAACTGTAATCATTTATAGAATGACTTAATTCAGCCCCGTTAGTCGTTAGGGTGGGGTCCGTGGCGGCTGGATCCCAGCAAAACCTTCCTCAGTTCAGCAGAGATTGATTCATTTACAGTGTCTTTGAACAAAACAAAAAGATATAGAATTTGATACGTTTTAGCACCTCAAAATTGTCAGAAATGAGTTCTCTGGGCCTGTAATTCTTCAAATTTTCTTAATACAAAATCTGAGCTCAAACACCAATTCATCCCTGGCGTTGGGGTGGAGACTTAATTCTTATCCCAGAGCTATCACTTGACCCTGGATCCTTGGAGATCCAAAAATGTCCATACCCTCAGACCCTAAAGTGGTTGGGAAGGTTGGAAACACTTGTTACAGCTGGGTAAGGTTGGGGGCACTAGATACAGCCACGATGCAAAAATTGGAGAAGGCAGGGGAACTTGGGTTAATACCATAGTGAAAAAATACAATCTATTTTGGTTATACTTACCAAGAATCTATATGTTTGAGAGAAAACTGATATTGATATTAAATATTTATAAAAGTTTTATTTACAGCAAGACTATGATACAAACTCTAGATTTATTGATTACAACTTTCTTAAATTTTCTTTATCAATTATTTTATAGGATAAAAAGAGAGTTTCTAGATTTTCTCTGAATATCAGGGATACTATTCTCATTTCCTGGGCTCCCTGTAAATCAATATGCCTGACCAGATGAAAATACAACAATCACAAATATCATTTTACTATAGTGGTGTAAATAGTTCATTATCTTTTCTTATCGGTATTTACAGACATCAGAGAGAATAGCGCATAGTCTAAATTTTACCCATGTTTCTATAGCAACCGTACGATATTATCTATAATATATATTACTGTTCCTAAAGACATGAATTATACTATGTCACTGATAAACATAAAGAGGGTAGAAAAACTTCTTCCAAATCTGTATTTTAATTCATATCAATAATAGGTTGAAATATGAAAATAATTGTTCTGATTCTACAGTCTACAACTTTCTTACACTATGTATAACATAGTATCATAATAGTTTTTTTTAAATAATTGATTCATTTATAAAATTGAAATTAGTAGCCTGAGGACCAAGAGTCCTATCTAAGCACCTAGAGTCCTATCTAAGCACCTATAGTCCTAAACAAGCACTGAATGACTATATGATCTATACAGTCTCTATTTAATTTGTTCTGATCTATATTGCACTAAGTTTATAAAGCATATTGATTAAATAGAAACATTAATATCAGCTTCAGTTTGTTTCTGAAACCACAGTTTATATATATATAATGTATAATCTATGAATATTAAAAAAAACAATAGTATTAAATACAGAGCAGTAATAGAGGACAAATCTATTCCAGTGGATGGTTTAAAGAGAAAGCTAGAATTGGGAAGAGAAGAAGATTTATTGCTGCATTCTGCTGAGAAGATTAGAATAATAAATTGGCAATTGGGATCATTTTATATATCCCTAAAAATGCAAATATTGAATTGCAAATGAAGGGTAGTTCTAATGAACTGTCTCAACATAATAATACAACTTTTATTAAATACCATTTCTATAATAAGCCAGGAAATGACACAAAAAACAAATGAACTTTCCAGTAATAACCAGGTTTAGAATATTATACACAGAATCTATAAAAATATAATTAGAGAAAGACTAAAATATGGGAGCAATTTTTATAAGTTAAATATTCACACTATAATTGATCAAACTAAAATGGAAAGTAACACAAGCTATCCGTCATATTGTCACCTGATTGAGATATTCGTAATGAATGATTTCCATGTAACAGAAAATAAGCCAATGTTGAATGGATGAAAATGTGGAATAGATTTAAAACTGTTTTACTGATCTTTTGAAGTAGATTTTTTGAAAGAAACTTAAAATTTGTCTAGTGACCACATGGTTCAAATCTTATTTTAGTTCACATGAGATATTGTACGTTGATTCGTTGAGAAAGGAATATGTTTTTGTTCATTGCAGATAAAAGACAAAATTTGATTTTCAAAAACCATTTTCTAGAAACAAAAAATAACTTTCTGAATGTTTTTAGCTAACACATTTTTAGTTTGACCGACTAGAGAATGAATTAAACTAAAAAAATAATGTTTCATGTTGGAACTTCTTTATATTTTCCCCAACCATGGAAACATTTTGTAAATCTTCTGTTTTCTTTATATTTCATGGCTAGTAAAAGTTTCCTCGGTCTGTCTGGTTGTTTGTTTCTCATGTGTTGAATGTAAACCTGAAATAAATAGAAGATGGTTTGAAACACTTAGAATATAGAAATACATCTCTTAAACATTCCGTCAATATAACCTTTTGACCTAACCTGATGACATCTGCTTTAACCAATCAAATCCCATCACTCTCTCACAAACTGTCAGAGCTGGAGAAGGCAGAAATATTAATGTCCTGCACTAGTCAGCATCAGATACACTTACAAGAAAAACTCTTAAAATACAGATATTAGAAATGGTATTGTTTACACGAACAATGATAGAGACAAGAATTATAAACTCATGAAGGGGAGGTAAGAAAGATTTTATAGTGTTATTGAACAATGAGAAGCCAGTAACATCCAGAAAAGACTGTTTTATCAAGATACCAACCTGTGCACTTTTAAAAGCAAGTTTAATTTCTACGTCACTTGTTTTCTTTCCTATCCACAGGAAGACATTTTGTCCGTTATCTAAAATCATGACATCATCATCAGCCAGGTCATCCTAAAAAAAATAGTTAAAAATAAAAAATCTGAAATAAGAGGTCCAGCAATTTATATATCAACATGAAGTCCATACTGTTCTACAAGCTTCCGAATTTAATACAAATAGAAAATGTAAACGTGTTGGACATGTTCATGTCTGTTTTTCCCACCTGTATCATAGACTAAAAACGCATTCGATTAGCATTGCAAAAAAGATCATCAATAGGAGACATGAAACTGATAAATTAACATGTCTTTCACTGTCTAGATTCAAGCTAAATGGGTAAGAGAACTGAAACAAGATTTTAATTTTTAAACTATCCTACCTGACAAAAATCAGCACATTTTTCAGAAACAGTAAAATATCCTTTTTCATTGGAACATCGGAATAATCTGATATAATTCATAAAATCATCATCTTTATCATAAGGTTTACGACCTCCGATTCCTACCCAGAAAAAATTCTCAGGTTCTTCACCTTCGTTTATCATCTGAATAGTATAATTATCCTAAAAAACAGAAAAAAACATTTCAAAATAAAGATAAAAACATAAAACCTGGTGTCTATTATTAGAAAGTTTGTAATTATCCTAAAAAAAACTGATAAATTGTTGCAAAATTTAAAAAATGAAATGTTTCGTGTCGTACTATTCAGCTCCAGTTTTGAGATTAGTGAAGACAAGCTATGCCTTACAGTGTACAATGAGGGTATAGTATGCCTGGTTAACCCACTCTTCTTTCATTTCCAAAATTCAAGAATCTTAATTAAAAATACAGGCAGAAAAACTGATATTTTATAAAGGTAACAACCAAGTTGGTCCATGGTTAACTTGTTGGACCTAACTAAAATTGGATCATATCCCAATAAGGATTTGGTTTTTGTGAAAATAACTGAACGTGAGATGTCATCACTAATATTCAGATTGAAGAAAAACCACAGCGAATGTGTTCTATTGAAAGTAACAGAGTTATCTACCTTATACATCATGTAGGCGATATCTTCTGAAATCTTAGCATCATCATGATCTGCTTTACTTCCAACCCAAACATACACAATACCCTTCAAATCCTCACTATCAAACGGTACCATCAATATAAAACTATAAAATAAATAGACACATTACACCCTCTAGGTTGGTTCCATGTCTGTCTTCAAAAAGTTATTCTAGTCTTACTTGTTCCATTTTTATTAGATTTTATTTTTAATATATCCACTGCACTGAGGGTTGAAGCAGACATCATCGACTTAGGTCAAAAGTTAATTTGACAAACGTTCAATAGAGTTGTCACAAGACCCTAACTGAAGTGGTGGTGTAAGTTTAAATAGACCGAGTTAATCTCCAGAATTTTATCCACCATTCACAGTAACTATTGTTATAATCTAAGCTCGTACTAATGTCTAATTCTATTTTAAATGAAGAGATGAAAGTTAAAACAAATCAACAATGGAGTAAAAACTTACCAATTACAAGAATTGAGTAAAGAAGAATCTGCCTTTATCAACTGTAATAAAAATAGAATGGTATATTAGTTCAGTGTGGAATAGTTTAAAAGATAATTCAAAAACCAAGTAAGATACAATACTGCTGATAACTTTACTCATAAACCTCAATTCAAGTTCTCATTTTGGAAATTTAACTTCTAATTTCCAGACTTCAATGAGGTAATAAACTAACTCCTTAAAATGTGCAAAGAGTTGACCACAAGATTTCAGAGAAATTAGAACGTGGAATGGCTATAGACCTATTGTTCTCTGTGAGGGTTTTACTTCCCCCAATCTTCTCTTACCCCCAAGTTACCACAACTATTAGGAGCTGCCCAAAACCTGACCCCCTATCTCTTACCTGAACACATCTAGTAGCTATAGGACTACCGTTAGCCCGTAGGTGGTAAAACTCAGTCAATGGTTTTATTGTGGGGTCCATCTTGACTTTACGACTTCCCTCTCGAATAATAAATTTATGTTTAAAATGTGATAAGAATTTGAGGTTTTCTTGCTGTTGAAATTGTCGAACAACTTCTAGTTTATCTTTAAATAACGACTCAAACTTCTTCTGTAAACTGAAAATAAAAAATAGAAACAAAAATTAAGTTTTACATTTAATATTCAGTCAAGTTTTTGCAGTGTACAATGAGGGAATTTTTAAAAACCAAATAGTCTATTCATATGAAGTTAATGACTCAAGGGGAGGCTATTCAGCATCTGAGTACTGACAATGATATGCAGTGTGCAATGAGGGAAATTTACCAAACAGTCCACTGTCAAGGGATGAGCAAAGAATGACTTATAGACCATAAATACCTGAAAGTGAAAGTAAGCCAACCCATATTACTAGCGTTACGTCCCTGCCAGAAATAAACGATACAACGATATTCATCTTCTGGTGGTTCTTCATCAGGATCTTCCTCTTCATCTTCAGGTATTTCCACGGGAACCCAATATCGGCATAGAAATACATAACAATCTTCACTACAAAACATTCCTGTAATAATATATTGGGAGATAAAATAACGTAAAGGAATAATCAGGGAGGTAAGAGATAAAAACCCTAAGTACTACTAATGAAATGAATGGAGTTTTACATCCAGTGAGTTAAGGAAGAGATCTGAAAGGGTTAAGTGAAAAAGTGCCGTAACCTACCAAGTTCTTCTTCTGGTAATCGGACAAACTTCTTCCCCTCCAACACAAAAGATTCCATTCCGTCTAAATCTTCATTCCAGTCTAGCGTCAGTTGATCCTGAAACAAACCAAACTTTAAATAGAAAACTTGGTCTCCGGAAGATAGATAACAATTGAAACCCTGTCATTGATATAGGTCAGTGGCGCTTGCAAAAAAACATCCAGTCGTTCAGATGGGACAATAAACCAAGGCCCTATCTGCTACAGACTGTGCACGTTAAAGATCTCTCAACAGTTGGAAATTGAAAACAAGCTGGCTAATGCTGCTGTTCTGGCAAAATTTCCTTCATTGCACACTGCATGGCATACTTACTGCTTCTTCTTTTGGCATCATTGGTTGTCTGGGCATAAACAAAGCTGATAGATCAGTCTTCATCTTGTCTCTTTCCATAATCACCTACAAAGATACAGAAATACTTCAATTTTCATTCAGAACTAACCCTTCGTCAAACATGGTTAAATCTCTTACCATACTTATATAGATAGAGAAATACTTCAATTTTCATCCAGAACTAACCCTTTGTCAAACATGGTTAAATCTCTTACCATACTTATAGATAGAGAAATACTTCAATTTTCATCTAGAACTAACCCTTCGTCAAACATGGTTAAATCTCTTACCATACTTATATAGATAGAGAAATACTTCAATTTTCATTCAGAACTAACCCTTCGTCAAACATGGTTAAATCTCTTACCATACTTATATAGATAGAGAAATACTTCAATTTTCATCCAGAACTAACCCTTTGTCAAACATGGTTAAATCTCTTACCATACTTATATAGATAGAGAAATACTTCAATTTTCATCTAGAACTAACCCTTCGTCAAACATGGTTAAATCTCTCACCATACTTATATAGATAGAGAAATACTTCAATTTTCATCTAGAACTAACCCCTCGTCAAACATGGTTAAATCTCTTACCATACTTATATAGATAGAGAAATACTTCAATTTTCATCTAGAACTAACCCTTCGTCAAACATGGTTAAATCTCTTACCATACTTATATAGATAGAGAAATACTTCAATTTTCATCTAGAACTAACCCCTCGTCAAACATGGTTAAATCTCTTACCATACTTATATAGATAGAGAAATACTTCAATTTTCATCCAGAACTAACCCCTCGTCAAACATGGTTAAATCTCTTACCATACTTATATAGATAGAGAAATACTTCAATTTTCATCTAGAACTAACCCTTCGTCAAACATGGTTAAATCTCTTACCATACTTATATAGATAGAGAAATACTTCAATTTTCATCCAGAACTAACCCCTCGTCAAACATGGTTAAATCTCTTACCATACTTATAGATAGAGAAATACTTCAATTTTCATCTAGAACTAACCCCTCGTCAAACATGGTTAAATCTCTTACCATACTTATATAGATAGAGAATTACTTCAATTTTCATCTAGAACTAACCCTTCGTCAAACATGGTTAAATCTCTTACCATACTTATATAGATAGAGAAATACTTCAATTTTCATCTAGAACTAACCCTTCGTCAAACATGGTTAAATCTCTTACCATACTTATAGATAGAGAAATACTTCAATTTC
>NW_008709001.1:53517-53923 GCF_000327385.1 Lottia gigantea
CTATAAGTATTTAACAAGTTAAGATATTATATTAAAATCAGGTATAGTTATTAACAATATAATATATTACACGTAACTTCAAGTGCTTCTTATCTTTTAAACAAATACTTCAACTGAACTATCAAAATATTATACTTGATAAACCTAATAATAATATTAGACATCAGATAAACTTAATGAATGGTTGAGTTGAAATATTCTCTGTCTGATTTTATCAAACTTATAGAGCAAGAAAGTGCCTTTTTATGACACAAACTGATGTCTTTCCTGCAGAAAAAGAGCAAAAAGTGTCAGTAATTTCTTTACCCCCAAATTGATATAAGATTTTTGATAAATTTTAAATTTGTGTGTTGATATAATTACTGTTGATTTATTTTTTTAACCAAGTATTAAGACATGAAACAAT
>NW_008709001.1:64909-74653 GCF_000327385.1 Lottia gigantea
TTACCATACTTATATAGATAGAGAAATACTTCAATTTTCATCCAGAACTAACCCCTCGTCAAACATGGTTAAATCTCTTACCATACTTATATAGATAGAGAAATACTTCAATTTTCATCTAGAACTAACCCTTCGTCAAACATGGTTAAATCTCTTACCATACTTATATAGATAGAGAAATACTTCAATTTTCATCTAGAACTAACCCCTCGTCAAACATGGTTAAATCTCTTACCATACTTATATAGATAGAGAATTACTTCAATTTTCATCCAGAACTAACCCTTCGTCAAACATGGTTAAATCTCTTACCATACTTATATAGATAGAGAATTACTTCAATTTTCATCCAGAACTAACCCTTCGTCAAACATGGTTAAATCTCTTACCATACTTATATAGATAGAGAAATACTTCAATTTTCATCTAGAACTAACCCTTCGTCAAACATGGTTAAATCTCTTACCATACTTATAGATAGAGAAATACTTCAATTTTCATCTAGAACTAACCCTTCGTCAAACATGGTTAAATCTCTTACCATACTTATATAGATAGAGAAATACTTCAATTTTCATCTAGAACTAACCCCTCGTCAAACATGGTTAAATCTCTTACCATACTTATATAGATAGAGAAATACTTCAATTTTCATCCAGAACTAACCCCTCGTCAAACATGGTTAAATCTCTTACCATACTTATATAGATAGAGAAATACTTCAATTTTCATCTAGAACTAACCCTTCGTCAAACATGGTTAAATCTCTTACCATACTTATATAGATAGAGAAATACTTCAATTTTCATCCAGAACTAACCCCTCGTCAAACATGGTTAAATCTCTTACCATACTTATAGATAGAGAAATACTTCAATTTTCATCTAGAACTAACCCCTCGTCAAACATGGTTAAATCTCTTACCATACTTATATAGATAGAGAATTACTTCAATTTTCATCTAGAACTAACCCTTCGTCAAACATGGTTAAATCTCTTACCATACTTATATAGATAGAGAAATACTTCAATTTTCATCTAGAACTAACCCTTCGTCAAACATGGTTAAATCTCTTACCATACTTATAGATAGAGAAATACTTCAATTTTCATTCAGAACTAACCCTTCGTCAAACATGGTTAAATCTCTTACCATACTTATATAGATAGAGAAATACTTCAATTTTCATCCAGAACTAACCCTTTGTCAAACATGGTTAAATCTCTTACCATACTTATAGATAGAGAAATACTTCAATTTTCATCTAGAACTAACCCTTCGTCAAACATGGTTAAATCTCTCACCATACTTATATAGATAGAGAAATACTTCAATTTTCATTCAGAACTAACCCTTCGTCAAACATGGTTAAATCTCTTACCATACTTATATAGATAGAGAAATACTTCAATTTTCATCCAGAACTAACCCTTTGTCAAACATGGTTAAATCTCTTACCATACTTATATAGATAGAGAAATACTTCAATTTTCATCTAGAACTAACCCTTCGTCAAACATGGTTAAATCTCTTACCATACTTATATAGATAGAGAAATACTTCAATTTTCATCTAGAACTAACCCCTCGTCAAACATGGTTAAATCTCTTACCATACTTATAGATAGAGAAATACTTCAATTTTCATCTAGAACTAACCCCTCGTCAAACATGGTTAAATCTCTCACCATACTTATATAGATAGAGAAATACTTCAATTTTCATCCAGAACTAACCCCTCGTCAAACATGGTTAAATCTCTTACCATACTTATATAGATAGAGAAATACTTCAATTTTCATCTAGAACTAACCCTTCGTCAAACATGGTTAAATCTCTTACCATACTTATATAGATAGAGAAATACTTCAATTTTCATCTAGAACTAACCCCTCGTCAAACATGGTTAAATCTCTTACCATACTTATATAGATAGAGAAATACTTCAATTTTCATCCAGAACTAACCCCTCGTCAAACATGGTTAAATCTCTTACCATACTTATATAGATAGAGAAATACTTCAATTTTCATCTAGAACTAACCCTTCGTCAAACATGGTTAAATCTCTTACCATACTTATATAGATAGAGACAATTTTCATCTAGAACTAACCCCTCGTCAAACATGGTTAAATCTCTTACCATACTTATAGATAGAGAAATACTTCAATTTTCATCCAGAACTAACCCCTCGTCAAACATGGTTAAATCTCTTACCATACTTATATAGATAGAGAAATACTTCAATTTTCATCTAGAACTAACCCTTCGTCAAACATGGTTAAATCTCTTACCATACTTATATAGATAGAGAAATACTTCAATTTTCATCCAGAACTAACCCTTCGTCAAACATGGTTAAATCTCTTACCATACTTATATAGATAGAGAAATACTTCAATTTTCATCCAGAACTAACCCTTCGTCAAACATGGTTAAATCTCTCACCATACTTATATAGATACAAAAATATATAACCAAATCTAACCTCTCTTCCTCAAATAAACATTATTTAGCTGTGAACTGGCATCTAGTTTTCTCAAAGACTGAGAACAATAAGAAAGATGGAACCAGATGAAACAGTTGTCCTACCTTAAGATCGGCACCACGTCTGATAACAGATTCTGCTGTTCTAGTATAATCTACAGGTAATACATCATCCCACCCTATAAACTTTGTTTTAAATATCTGAGATTCAGTTCTGAAAAAACAAAACAATGAAAATTAACGAAATACAAATGTTTTATACCAAATGTACGAAAGCACATGTCCTAAAATCAAATCTTAGCCGTCAAAGTTTATAAACTTTGTCACAAATATTTTGAAATCTAAATTTCTATTAATAACAATTGAAATAAACAAGTTATCACAATAGATTACAATATCAAGGTCTCGAAAACACTGGCAGAAACACCCCAGCCAATAGATCTAGTGTTAAATATCTGTTGCATTCAGAAACTATAATCCGAAAATAAACTAAGGTTCCTACAAGGAAACACTTGGCTCTTAACAGACCTGGATATTTTACATTATCCCTATCCCAAGATAAGATTTGTAGGTTAAACATGAATAGCAAACCTTAATTCATACAACTTGTTTAACGGCTTTATGATCCAAACGCCGAGAGAACAGCGAAACTAAGTGTCTAGTCATTGAAGAACTTTGTTAAATAGTGACAAGATCAGGCCAACACAAGTAATGTACAAGGTTTGTATCAATTGATCTTACCCCTCTAGACAGCGTGATAAAGTTGAGAATTCAGGTCTGTGAATCATGGAGTGTAATTCTTGTGAAAGTTTTAACGCTGCGGCTCGAATTAATCTGGTAGATTTCTTACCAATCCTAGAAATATGAAATAAACATCATTGCAGTAAAAATATTATATATTATATTATAAACCAAGGCCCCATTCGCTACAGGTCGTGCATTTTAAAAAGTATGCTAATTTTGCTGTCCTGGCAACATTTCTCTCTGGGCACTGCCCGTCTTCATTGGTTGAATTAAGTGCAAAAAAGAAGGATATAAAATTCCATTCAGTTTATTTTTGGGACGTGGATAGTTTGATACTGGAAAGTAATAAGTATCACTTGGTTTGTATTTACTAAACATTTTGGAAACTGGGAATTAATCATTAATAATTATATCACTTGTCACTATCTAGATTGACTGCCTATCATTGTTAGACAGTAGAATATAGAAAGTTGTTAAAAACAAGAAAGTAACTTACCATATAAATATATCAGTTATACAATCTAAGATATAAACACATTTAGAATCTAGTAAAGATTGAACCAGTCGATTGTTAGGAATCTCAACTAAAATAGAAAAACACAAAAATTACTGAAAATTTATATCTTAAAAGACAATCCAATCAAAGTTTATAGATTCTAAAGGCTTCCTCACACCATAGTGATCACCAGTTATAAATAAGAATAGCCGTTATAAGTTTTAAACGCAACTCGTATGTTACTAAGTTTTAAACGCAACTCGTATGTTACTAAGTTTTAAACGCAACTCGTATGTTACTAAGTTTTAAACGCAACTCGTATGTTACTAAGTTTTAAACGCAACTCGTATGCTACTAAGTTTTAAACGCAACTCGTATGCTACTAAGTTTTAAACGCAACTTGTATGCTACTAAGTTTTAAACGCAACTCCTATGCTACTAAGTTTTAAACGCAACTCGTATGCTACTAAGTTTTAAACGCAACTCGTATGTTACTAAGTTTTAAACGCAACTCGTTATGTTACTAAGTTTTAAACGCAACTCGTATGTTACTAAGTTTTAAACGCAACTCGTATGTTACTAAGTTTTAAACGCAACTCGTATGTTACTAAGTTTTAAACGCAACTCGTATGTTACTAAGTTTTAAACGCAACTCGTATGCTACTAAGTTTTAAACGCAACTCGTATGTTACTAAGTTTTAAACGCAACTCGTATGCTACTAAGTTTTAAACGCAACTCGTATGTTACTAAGTTTTAAACGCAACTCGTATGCTACTAAGTTTTAAACGCAACTCGTATGCTACTAAGTTTTAAACGCAACTCGTATGCTACTAAGTTTTAAACGCAACTCGTATGTTACTAAGTTTTAAACGCAACTCGTATGTTACTGGTAATCACAACCAAATACAACTAGTAATCACAACCAAATACAACTAGTAATCACAACCAAATACAACTAGTAATCACAACCAAATACAACTGGTAATCACAACCAAATACAACTGGTTATCACAACCAAATACAACTGGTTATCACAACCAAATACAACTAGTAATCACAACCAAACACAACTAGTAATCACAACCAAACACAACTAGTAATCACAACCAAATGGTAATCACAACCAAACACAACTGGTAATCACAACCAAACACAACTAGTAATCACAACCATACACAACTAGTAATCACAACCATACACAACTAGTAATCACAACCATACACAACTAGTAATCACAACCAAACACAACTAGTAATCACAACCAAACACAACTAGTAATCACAACCAAACACAACTAGTAATCACAACCAAACACAGCTAGTAATCACAACCAAACACAACTAGTAATCACAACCATACACAACTAGTAATCACAACCAAACACAACTAGTAATCACAACCATACACAAACTGGTAATCACAACCAAACACAACTAGTAATCACAACCAAACACAACTGGTAATCACAACCAAACACAACTAGTAATCACAACCAAACACAACTAGTAATCACAACCAAACACAACTAGTAATCACAACCAAACACAACTAGTAATCACAACCAAACACAACTAGTAATCACAACCAAACACAACTGGTAATCACAACCAAACACAACTGGTAATCACAACCAAACACAACTAGTAATCACAACCATACACAACTAGTAATCACAACCAAACACAACTAGTAATCACAACCAAACACAACTAGTAATCACAACCAAACACAACTAGTAATCACTATGATGTGAGAGCAACTTTATCTACAATAATATACTATTCAACAGTAAGGTAACTAACCTTGTGGTAAATCCAGATATCCTTTTCCTAAACCAACTTTATATAATCTAGCGTCTGCTACGGGTACGTTAGTCATCTCACTGATTTTAATATCAAGATTCTCCGGAGGACCGTCAATAAATCTCCAGAATTCTGGAGTCTCCTGATTCTGTGCCAGGCTGATGATCTCTGCTTTATTTTTTCTTTCATTTTTGTTGATTTTTTCTGCTATTAATCTAGAAACACAGTAATATTAATATTTGATTGCTTTCAGTTGATTAAACATGGTAGTTGAATCCATGACCTTTTAACAAAAGGCTTTTATCAATAAATAAATGGGTCCATCGTTCACTTTAACCAAATGGCTTTTTAAAGGTGACAAATTTTGAACAAAATGACTTTTTAGAGGTTTTTAAAATTTTTAACAGATCAAATAGACCTTTTCATACAACAGTTTATAATGAGAATAGTTCAATAATTCAATCTCCAGGAATGTACGCTGCTAAATACTTGAAAATAAACAATCTTATAACAGAAGAAGGTAGGTTTTGAACGGATCTCTGCTCTTTTGCTTCGTCCAACAATTGTTTTAATTGTATTACATTGTTTGTTTGTTTGTTAAAGGGTAAATTGTAAACAGGCCAGGTCAGATATCAAAGATATTACCATCATTATTTCTATCAACTGCAGAAAGAATATTTAGCAAACTAACCTTGTTTTAGTCCGAGTAACACCTTTAGCTAATTTTCCAGACCAAATAAATATTTTTTCTCCACCATCCATAAGATAGACATGTCTAATATCTAAACTTTTAACATTAACAGGAACTCTTTCAAGATGAACAAACTTGGTACCAGTTGCTCGATACAGTCTATGTTCATATTCCTACAGTAAAATAAAACAGAAAAAATTTGTGAAGATAATTTTTACCAATATTCTAAAACTTGATCATTTTTATTCTTGGCTTTACCAGATTTACATTGCTGCAGATAATCAGGTGATAGATCAATGGCAAGGATCAGCTGTTGGACAGAAACCAGAACGCTTCTTTGTAAAATGATTGACAAGAGATTTGGACTGGAGGTAGGTAGGTAGGTAGATGACAAGTTAACGTTCGCTTCCAGCAGATGCTGATATCGCAAACTAGGTAGTTGTTGGTAGTCTTAGTAGTTGGTAGTTGGATTGTTTGGACTGGACAAGTTGTTAGCCTTGTATACCATAAACAAGCCGTTACCATGGTTACCAATAGAGAGTGACCTCTGATGCTATCCCAATTCTAAGCATAAAAACTAAACCACTGTCAATAATCATAAAAGTTTCTTCAAAAAAATGGAAAAAAATAAAGAAAAGATCTGTCATACCACATCTTCTACAGAGTAAAAACCACTAGCTGTTCTTCCTCCCTCAATATATGATACTCCATTAGGAAACATATCTAAAAATTCATCATCTTCATCATTCATTTCTTCTCTTATTGTCCGACATTCTGCTCCGAGTAAATTCCGTAGATTTACAGCATGAATAGCCGAACATGCCTTCTTATCTAGCTGTAATATAGATCAGAAATTAAAATATTTTACTACAAATTCTAAAACATCAGTGTATTAAGATATAAATCTGTTTGGAATAAAACTTACTGATCTAAAATACAATCTTATATATTTAAGAAGAGTAGAAGGTTTCTCAAATTAAAAGATTTATAAAATCTGTAAGAATAAGTTTTCTATTATAAATTACAAACTAATTTCACCCGAGTTTAAAATATATTAACTTACAGAAGCTTTCTCACCAATCCAGTACCAAATATTCCAATTTAAACTCTGAGAATCATCAATAAATGTTTTTAATATAATATAACAATCAGCTTCATAGAATTTACCAATCAAAGCTGAAAAATAGAAAAACAACTTTTATAAAGTTTAATAGAGAAGTCATGTAAACTAGAATTACAACAAACAAAAATAGTGGAAGCTCTAAAATTTATTAGGTAAAAACTGTAAACTAGAATTTCCAAAACTGAGAAAAAATATTATAATAATTTCTATAGAGAGAATCAAATAAAATAGAGTTTTACATCCTACTTGTCTACACCTGATTAGACTAATGAAGATCTGTATCCCATTAACAACAAAGACCCATAATTCCAAATTTTACCTCAAATAATAAGAATAGAACTCTTAAATCAAAGAATAGAAAAACTATTTCTTACCTTCCTCTACTTGTATAGGTACAAAGTTTTCAATTTCCCAACACGTTAAATCTGTTAAAATATAATTAACAATAATATATAAATCAAATTTACACTTTACAGAAGAGAAAACTTATACATTTACAAATAAAAACACCAAGTAGAAACGATCTGACTTCAAAACAAAACTAGCGGTAAGATTGTTTTGAGAATACCTGACCTGGATTTATTGATAGAAATGTAATTAAGATGAATTAAGATGAAATACCAACCTGGAATCTGGCCTACATCCTCGTCAAATATCTCACTATAATTTAAATGTGGTCTCTCTAAATTCTCATTCCATTTCTTCGGTCTAAAATAATAATCAATTTATACACAAAATACTAAATAGAAAAATAGAAAAATGGTTTGTACCCTAAATTAAACCCCAAATTCATTTCTAACAAATGTAGAAATATGATTTTTATATGTTTTTTTTTGCTCCAAAATATGTGTCAGAATGCACCTTATCAATTCCATTTTTCAAAAATTTTCTTGGTAGAACTTTCTATGACATTTCCTGATGTTTGAGATTCCACAGAGCTGCTGCATTTCAAATCTCAACCTCGACTGTTGTCCCTCATTGAGTCAGTCTGCCCCCTATTTGTACCCCCAGTCTTAAAACAGTGGCGCCACCACTGAATATAACTTACTTGAGTTGAGCTTTCTCCTCATCATCTTTACTGGGTGTGTCTAGTTTGGTTTTAGCCACGTCTCTCATACCCTAGAAAATAACAGAACCTGAATTAAAATCAGTCATAGTTTCAACTGATTGATATTCTAATTTTCAAAGGAAGTTTAATTTGTACAGCCTTTAGCAGACTTGGCCTTGGTTTATTTTTCCATCTGTATGATTAGATGGTTCTTCAGAGATAGCCCTTCCGACCTGCATCCACATGGGAAAAAGGTATTATTATTTTCTCCAGCAGGTTTAAATCATTGAGCCATCAGGGTCCTCCCCACTCTTAAAGAACGAGACCTACCCAACTGCAACAACCTAAAATAAAGGATCAGGGGCAGTAAGACATAAAGATAGTTTGAAAATTCCATTATGTTACCTTTAAAACTTTTTCACTCTCCTGTCCGTCTCTACGTCTTCTCAATCTTAATTTACGAGCTACAGGATCTCCTTTACTAGCTGGAAATATTCAAAACATCGTTCAGGGTTTCCTTTCGATAGATTTATAGTGATTTAGTCAGGGCTTTTCAAAAATGTCAGTTTAGAGGGGGAGTCGGTTTACAGATGATTGGAGAGGTTTCAATGTAACTTAAAAACTGTTTCCAGAATAAAAACAACTTACGTGGTGTTTGTCCTGTAGATTCAAGAGGAGCAGCTCCAGCTAGTTGTAGTTGATTATTTAACGAGAAATCTATATTATAAAAAGATAAATCTTTACGAAGTTCGGCAGGTTTCGGTGGCATGACTAAATCAGGGTTCTCACGTACATCTAGAGTCTAAAATAAACAAAAATTGATATTAACAAACATAATTACTATTCTAAAATAAGACAATGAAAATGTCTTCTCCTTTTAATTTGGACAGGAAATGAATTAATCAGATTAACTTAACAACAAGAACACGATAATAAAATATCATTGTACGCAAAGGAACTCAGTCACACTTTGTGGACTACTTTTAAACGACAGTGGTGCCAACTGGCATGTAATACATTTCACACTGTCTTTGTGAGGATTGTGTATCTGAACATGAGATGAACAATAGTCTATTAAACATTGACCTCAGTGTTTTCTGAACATAGGGAATAAAGGTTGTAAAATTGAATTGATGAAAAAGTACAAAAAGCACAGGCACTGGACATATGACCTAATACTGTCACAAAGCTAGGAATATATTGTATGGTGTAGAAATAAGACTGTTTAACTATCTATAGATACTCCAGGGCCAGTGATTTTAGAAATGTAAACAATACCTCTAATTCTGGTAGAAGATGTAGAATATCAGGTAGAGTTATTAATCTATTAGAATTTAATATAACTTCTTAA
>NW_008709001.1:77363-79553 GCF_000327385.1 Lottia gigantea
TCATGAGAAACGTAAATTTAGAATATTAGAAGAGTGTAAAACTAAGATCTAGAGTTATATAATATAATCAAGATACCTAGGGTTCATGACAAACGTAAATTTAGAATATTAGAAGAGTGTAAAACTAAGATCTAGAGTTATATAATATAATCAAGATACCCAGGGTCCATGACAAACGTAAATTTAGAATATTAGAAGAGTGTAAAACTAAGATCTAGTGTTATACAATATAATCAAGATACCCAGGGTTCATGAGAAACGTAAATTTAGAATATTAGAAGAGTGTAAAACTAAGATCTAGAGTTATATAATATAATCAAGATACCTAGGGTCCATGACAAACGTAAATTTAGAATATTAGAAGAGTGTAAAACTAAGATCTAGTGTTATATAATATAATCAAGATACCTAGGGTCCATGACAAACGTAAATTTAGAATATTAGAAGAGTGTAAAACTAAGATCTAGTGTTATACAATATAATCAAGATACCCAGGGTCCATGACAAACGTAAATTTAGAATATTAGAAGAGTGTAAAACTAAGATCTAGTGTTATATAATATAATCAAGATACCTAGGGTCCATGACAAACGTAAATTTAGAATATTAGAAGAGTGTAAAACTAAGATCTAGTGTTATACAATATAATCAAGATACCTAGGGTCCATGACAAACGTAAATTTAGAATATTAGAAGAGTGTAAAACTAAGATCTAGTGTTATATAATATAATCAAGATACCCAGGGTTCATGACAAACGTAAATTTAGAATATTAGAAGAGTGTAAAACTAAGATCTAGTGTTATATAATATAATCAAGATACCTAGGGTCCATGAGAAACGTAAATTTAGAATATTAGAAGAGTGTAAAACTAAGATCTAGTGTTATATAATATAATCAAGATACCTAGGGTCCATGAGAAACGTAAATTTAGAATATTAGAAGAGTGTAAAACTAAGATCTAGTGTTATACAATATAATCAAGATACCCAGGGTCCATGAGAAACGTAAATTTAGAATATTAGAAGAGTGTAAAACTAAGATCTAGTGTTATACAATATAATCAATATACCCAGGGTTCATGACAAACGTAAATTTAGAATATTAGAAGAGTGTAAAACTAAGATCTAGTGTTATATAATATAATCAAGATACCTAGGGTCCATGAGAAACGTAAATTTAGAATATTAGAAGAGTGTAAAACTAAGATCTAGTGTTATACAATATAATCAAGATACCCAGGGTCCATGAGAAACGTAAATTTAGAATATTAGAAGAGTGTAAAACTAAGATCTAGTGTTATACAATATAATCAATATACCCAGGGTTCATGACAAACGTAAATTTAGAATATTAGAAGAGTGTAAAACTAAGATCTAGAGTTATATAATATAATCAAGATACCCAGGGTCCATGACAAACGTAAATTTAGAATATTAGAAGAGTGTAAAACTAAGATCTAGTGTTATACAATATAATCAAGATACCCAGGGTTCATGAGAAACGTAAATTTAGAATATTAGAAGAGTGTAAAACTAAGATCTAGAGTTATATAATATAATCAAGATACCTAGGGTCCATGACAAACGTAAATTTAGAATATTAGAAGAGTGTAAAACTAAGATCTAGTGTTATATAATATAATCAAGATACCTAGGGTCCATGACAAACGTAAATTTAGAATATTAGAAGAGTGTAAAACTAAGATCTAGTGTTATACAATATAATCAAGATACCCAGGGTCCATGACAAACGTAAATTTAGAATATTAGAAGAGTGTAAAACTAAGATCTAGTGTTATATAATATAATCAAGATACCTAGGGTCCATGACAAACGTAAATTTAGAATATTAGAAGAGTGTAAAACTAAGATCTAGTGTTATACAATATAATCAAGATACCTAGGGTCCATGACAAACGTAAATTTAGAATATTAGAAGAGTGTAAAACTAAGATCTAGAGTTATATAATATAATCAAGATACCCAGGGTCCATGAGAAACGTAAATTTAGAATATTAGAAGAGTGTAAAACTAAGATCTAGTGTTATACAATATAATCAAGATACCTAGGGTCCATGAGAAACGTAAATTTAGAATATTAGAAGAGTGTAAAACTAAGATCTAGTGTTATACAATATAATCAAGATACCTAGGGTCCATGAGAAACGTAAATTTAGAATATAGAAGA
>NW_008709002.1:0-823 GCF_000327385.1 Lottia gigantea
CATGTTTTGAAAATTTGTGTAAGTATTTTTGTAAACTCTGGGATCCCCCTGTGGTTTAAGCTTCTATAAATTTTCCACTGCTAGGCCACTAAGCTGAATTTTATATGAAGTTTTGATAATGAAATTTTTTATCAGGGAAGAGAGGGTTTGATTCTCCCAAATGCACAGGCCTAGGATGGAACAAATATTTTATTGTTTGGGAATTGGAATTTAAGCGGTCTGGAACTGTTTGGTGTTTTTCTCCAATCCAAAACTAAATTCTGATAAAGGTGTAAGCTTATATTTTGGGGCTCTGTTCTGCCATCGAAGGCAAATATAGCAACTTTCAGGTACCAGTAACTTAAACATACGATAGGGGATTTGATTATTGGTGTTGTGATAGAGAGCCTTCGGATAGATTTCTGACTTCTATTATTCTTGTAATTCCATGACCAGACATTTGACCTTATTCATACAATTGTTAGAGTCCGTAAGTCTTTATGTATGTTGTCTAGTGAATAAAGAAAGTTTGTTAGCAATCAATGGGAAATCAGTCAGTATGTAATTTATAACATTGGTCTTTTTGTATGTAACAATATGAATATTGCATGATGTCTAGCTAGACAGAGTTGAGAGGAAGAAGCATTTATTTGCAGAACATATTAAAGGGGCAGTCTGATTGTTTTTTCATGTAGGTTGGAAAAGTTATGTACTCAAATTGTTAAAATCTATAGCCTCTATGTCTGCCTACAGCTTCGTCAAAAGATGACCTGGACGGTTCCTTTAAATCTTTGTAATTGACCAAGTCTACAGTGACTATTGAATCTGATTGGTTGTAAATCCA
>NW_008709002.1:1970-3644 GCF_000327385.1 Lottia gigantea
ACATGGCTGTATGGTCATTCTCAATTGTATTGATCATTCTCAATTGGCTGTATGATCATATCCAGTTGTATGATCATTCTCTGAATCCCAGAACTTTGTATGATCATTCTCAATTTACTGTATCGCGGTCATTCTAAGCTGTCTGTATGAACAGTCTCGATTGACTGTATGGTCATTCTTAGTGTATGATTATTCTTGAACTGGCTGTATGGTCATTCTCAGTTGTATGATCATTCTTAACTGTCTGTATGGTCATTCTCAGTTGTGTGATCATTTTCAATTGGCTGTATGGTCATTCTCAGTTATATGATCATTCTCAACTGTCTATATGAACAGTCTCAATTGTCTCTATGGTCATTCGCAGTTATATGATCATTCTCAATTGGCTGTATGGTCATTCTCAGTTGTATGATCATTCTCAATTGGATGTATGATCATTCTCAATTGGCTATATGGTCATTCTCAGTTGTATGAACAGTCTCAATTGTCTCTATGGTCATTCACAGTTGTATGCTCATTCTCAATTGGCTGTATGGTCATTCTCAGTTGTATGATCATTCTCAATTGGCTTTATGGTCATTCACAGTTGTATGATCATTCTCAATTGGCTGTGTGGTCATTCTCAGTTGTATGATCATTCTCAATTGGCTGTATGGTCATTCTCAGTTGTGTGATCATTTTCAATTGGCTGTATGGTCATTCTCAGTTATATGGTCATTCTCAACTGTCTGTATGAACAGTCTCAATTGGCTATATGGTCATTCACAGTTATATGATCATTCTCAATTGACTGTATGGTCATTTAGAGTTGTATGATGATTCTCAATTGACTGTATGGTCATTCTCAGTTGTATGATCATTCTCAATTGGCTGTATGGTCATTCACAGTTATATGATCATTCACAATTGGCTGTATGGTCATTCACAGTTATATGATCATTCTCAATTGGCTGTATGGTCATTCTTAGTTATATGATCATTCTCAATTGGCTGTATGGTCATTCACAGTTGTATGATCATTCTCAATTGGCTGTATGGTCATTCTTAGTTATATGATCATTCTCAATTGGCTGTATGGTCATTCTCAGTTGTATGGTTATTCTCAATTGGCTGTACATATGGTCATTCACAGGTGTATGATCATTCTCAATTGGCTGTATGAACATCAACTGTCTGTATGAACCTTCATACCGTTGGTACTGTGTATATAATCATTCTCAATAAGCTGCTTTTTACATCAAGAAAATGAGTCTGATTTGAATGGAGACAGGTGAGCTTTGAACTGTGTCAATGAAACAAGAAAGATATTTAAACTTTGAGTTATAAATTGTGAATAATTGTATTTTACAGAGATGAACGTAGAGAAGAGATTTATGATGATGAAGAAGAAGATGAAGAAATTTTAGGATCAGATGATGATGAACAGGAAGATCCTAAAGATTATTGTAAAGGTGGGTAACTCTTGACCATGTTCTGCTGCATATCTGAACAGACTATAAGCTTAATTCAGAAATTTCATTGTGATAAAATTTTGTTATGTTATTCTGCATTGTTCAGAATGGCAAAAATCCTGAGAAATGGTAGTATAGAAGTACAACCAAGTGTTTCGAAAAGAGTAAGCCCATGGTTGATTTAAGAAACCTATTCACGCTAGAGATAAGCTTATCTTTTTGG
>NW_008709003.1:0-2212 GCF_000327385.1 Lottia gigantea
ATCAAATGCTTACCGTCGATGCAGGAACTTGGTTTGAGTTCATTTGGAGGTCCGTTTTCATTTATAATATCGTCTTCCATTATAGTATCCTGGGCCCGATTCCTAAATAAACTGTATGCTAACAATCCGTTTGTAAATTGTAATATTATCCGTTTGGACCTTCTTAGAATCAAAGCTAAAACTGTACAAGTTTACTACCGTATATCATATCATAGCATATCGTTATTCTAGCTATATACGACGTCCTACATAAGAATCTTGGTTTTCAACTATATGTAAACAAAATCAGCTGATAAGAGTAACATACAGGTCAACATAGGGTACAATATAGTGTATATATTATACATTCATTTAAAAGCAGTCAAGGCCACATAGACTATAAGTCTGACAGTTATGGTTAATTGCACCTTAATTAGTTCTCTCTATATGTCAGAGGTCGTAAGCAGTAATAGTTTTAAACCTTTTCTGTATATATATAGAACGGACTGGCTGTGACTCTGGGTTTTATAGTCTGAAGGCTTTATTGAATGGAACCTAATTGCACATTTACACCAAATATAATCAACTAGCTACTAATTAAGCCAGCCTGTTGCTTCATATTGGGTTCCAGACACAATACTGATGAATGGAATGGTAATTAAACACTAGAGTCATGCATTCGTCACATGCAAGTCCATAGTCTGCATCAAAAATAGCTTTTCCATAACTAAGGCTTAACTACGTAGATGGTCGGGTGCAGTTAGGTTAGTTTCAAGAATTTAGTTCGCGTGAACGAGTTTTCTATTTTAATGTAGGCCAGTCGTAAATAAAAGATAATATGAAATACCAAATAATTAAATGTGCAGCTGACATATTTTTCACATAATCCGATATTCCATCTAGATATTCGACATTTGCATCTAAAAAACTCAAGATAGTAGCTCGAAAATTCAATAAAATATTCCGAAAACACCCATGTTATCTTTGTCTGAACATGTTACCACAGCATAAACACCCGATTCGCCTATTATTATAGTTGATTCTTTCAAGAAGTTGTTAGTGGCTATTACTGCTTATAACATAACAAAGGCGCCTTTCCGCCTCCAGAGGTAAATGTAAGTTGATTTAAGCTAACAAAGGCTATCACGTTAATAATAACCCACTGCTCGCAGCAGCTAACAAAGGCTAACAATAATACTGCTGCCAACAGCTAACAAAGGTTAAAATTAATACTAGAAAAATATATTCATAATTTCATGGTTATACCTAGACCCGGCATTCCTTTTGGCTCGGCGGAGTTACCAAGACATGGCTATTGTTACTAGACCTCTGGTAGTGCCTGGGTATTGCTCCTAGACCTCTGATAGTACCTGGGTATTGTTACTAGACCTCTGGTAGTGCCTGGGTATTGCTACTAGACCTCTGGTAGTACCTGGGTATTGTTACTAGACCTCTGGTAGTACTTGGGTATTGTTACTAGGCCTCTGGTAGTACCTGCTTATTGTTATTAGACCTCTGGTAGAACCTGGGTATTGTTACTAGACCTCTGGTAGTACCTGGGTATTGTTACTAGACCTCTGGTAGTACCTGGGTATTGTTACTTACTAGACCTCTGGTAGTACCTGGGTATTGTTACTAGACCTCTAGTAGTACCTGGGTATTGTTACTAGACCTCTGGTAGTACCTGGGTATTGATACTAGACCTCTGGTAGTACCTGGGTATTGTTACTAGATCTCTGGTAGTACCTGCGTATTGTTACTAGACCTCTGGTAGTACCTGGGTATTGTTACTAGACCTCTGGTAGTACCTGGGTATTGTTACTAGACCTCTGGTAGTACCTGGGTATTGTTACTAGACCTCTGGTAGTACCTGGGTATTGTTACTAGACCTCAGGTAGTACCTGGGTATTCTTACTAGGCCACTGATAGTACCAGGGTATTGTTACTAGGCCACTGATAGTACCAGGGTATTGTTACTTGGCTACTACTGCCAGCCTATTGTTACTAGGCCAGTTGTAGTACTAGGTATCATAGCTAGGCCACCAATTATGCCAGGGTATTGTAACTGGGCCTCCTGTAGACTCAGGGTATTATTACTGGTCCACTGGTATCACCGCATGGGCCACCGAGTATTGTTACTGGGCTATTTATAGTACCAGGCTGTTGTTACTGGGCCATAAGTAGTGACAGGAAACTGTTACAAGAGACGACTGGTAGTACCTGTATAATGGTA
>NW_008709003.1:7577-9013 GCF_000327385.1 Lottia gigantea
TATTATAGAATATAATATAATATAAAATACTGGTGATGTTTAATATACACATATTATAGAATATAATATAACATAAAATACTGGTGATGTTTAATATACCGTACACATATTATAGAATATAATATAACATAAAATACTGGTGATGTTTTATATACACATATTATAGAATATAATATGATATAAAATACTGGTGATGTATAATATACACATATTATAGAATATAATATAACATAAAATACTGGTGATGTTTAATATACACATATTATAGAATATAATATAACATAAAATACTGGTGATGTTTAATATACACATATTATAGAATATAATATAACATAAAATACTGGTGATGTTTAATATACACATATTATAGAATATAATATAACATAAAATACTGGTGATGTATAATATACACATATTATAGAATATAATATAACATAAAATACTGGTGATGTTTAATATACACATATTATAGAATATAATATAATATAAAATACTGGTGATGTTTAATATACACATATTATAGAATATAATATAATATAAAATACTGGTGATGTATAATATACACATATTATAGAATATAATATAATATAAAATACTGGTGATGTATAATATACACATATTATAGAATATAATATGATATTAAATATTGGTTTTTTCATTATAGACAATGGCTAGTACAACAAGTTCAGGTAAATACGCTTTTATCTTCTTGTGTTTACAGTTTTTGATTAAAAAATATCACATTATTAATGCAAGTGACAGTGACACAGATTTTAGTTTTAAACAGAAGAAAAATTTGTATTATTAGGCATATCACCGAATTTTTGCTATATTTATATACATAAGCTTATGTTCTATCACTTTAACCAAAACATTTTAGCAGTAAGTGATGAAGAAGAAGAACAAGAACAATTTGTCTTTCCAAAAACAATAGAAGAATTTGGCTTCAAATTTAATGAAAGTAAGTAAATATTCTTATGGGAACAAGAGGTCACAAGGAGGAAAAGGCAAGTTTACTTTAACACTATTAGTTAACTGATATGAAAGGAATTCTGAGATGAAATACTGAGTCATAGAGATGTATCAGTAGAATTGAAAGTAATGCCGTATCACTTTTTGTTCTTGTATAATAAAAGAAGTAAGAAGACACCTTTTAAGAGTGACTAAAGTAATTTATTCTACAAGCTTTCGTCGGTGAAAATCACCTGATGATGTCGAGACAACTCCAAATGCTAGTAAAATTAAATACTTTAAGTTATATTAGTAGTACATACAAGGGCTGTCAAGAGCTTTGGCTCCCATCTTGCAGATTGATAGGTTTACAGGTACAAGACAACAATAACACTAGTTCTTATGTCTATGATTCTTTAAATGATTGTACTTGATGGTACTTGTTATACTATGATAAATCTCCAGTACACAATGCTTGTATGTGT
>NW_008709004.1:0-1555 GCF_000327385.1 Lottia gigantea
GTAGTCTCTAATGTTTCACAAACAAATTTTGACGCGTTTTTCCTAAGTAAAGGGCAATAACTCAAAGACTGTTCATTGAAATATCAAATTTGAACTTGTCCAAGATCTCATCAATATAAATGATCACACCAAATTTCATTAAAATCAGTTGAAAACTGTAGTCTCTATTGTGTTCACAAACAAATTTTGACGTGTTATTCCGAAGTCCAGGGCAATTACTCAAAAACCGTTCATCGTAAGATCGTCAAATTCGAACTTGACCAAGATCTCATCAATATTATTGATCACTCCAAATTTCATTAAAATCAGTAAAAACTGTAGTCTCTTTTGTGTTCACAAACAAATTTTGACACGTTTTTCCTTAGTCAAGGGCAATAATTCAAAAACCGTTCATCGAAAGATTGTCAAATTCAAACTCGAACAAGATCTCATCAATATAAATGATCACACCAAATTTCATTAAAATTAGATAAAACACTGTAGTCTCTATTGTGTTCACAAGAAATGTTGACGGACCAACAGACCAACGGACAGGGGTGACAGCAATATACGTCCACATTTCCATGTGGGCGTATAAAATGTATATAGCTACATAATCAACTTGGGATTTTGGCAGTTTGCAACAATTTTGGTCAATTTCAAGTTTAGATTATTTGACAAGAGTTACATTTTCTGATCCTTACAAAACTTATAGAAGTGGACTTCTTTCAGATTGAAGCAAAGTCCAAACTTCAGTGCTAATTTGCGAACAATGGCTACTTTTTTTCTAGGACTCGTAGGAAGTACTGAATCAACTTTCTTGACAGCTTTACCAAATGACTGAGCTGAACTGAATGCCTGGATTGGGTAGGAGTAGGAGGTACATTTTCTGACTGTCCCTTTCTCAGTAATCGAGATTTGTTCATTCTCTCTGTACCAAGTTTCGACTCTGTTTTTCTTCGTGTATCGTCTCATTTCCCACGACTCTGTTTTTTGCTGCTCATTGTTTTTCTCTCTTGCCAGCACTTTTTGAGCATCAGTCATACATGCACGGTGCTCTCTCATTTTCTGGGCCGCTGTCTTTCGAGGCATTCTGAAAATAATCAAAAAATCACAGGTATAAGAATAGGCATAATGATTGAACTGCATTATGGGAGTAGCGCAATCTGGTGGGCCTACATCAGCCAGGCCTGTGACAGGGCTGTGAAGAGGCTGATAAATTGAAATGTAACATATCAAATTGTAAGTTGTATGGTCCTAGTCACAGAAATTACCATTAAGAAAAGTGTATACTGAAATGTCTTCATTTGATGGACATCTTATTGTGAAGTTTGTTTGTGTTGCGTCAGTTACTAATTGGGACTGTTGCGTCAGTTACCAGTTTACTATAATTCATGATGTGCCTAGATAAATTCTTATGTTGCCATTTGATGTACCTATGGAACAACTAAGAGAATATAAGAAACCATCAGATTCAGTAGCATTGTGGGACATTTATAGATTAGAAATCTTGATTTATAGTAACTGACGCAACAAGCACATGGTATTTCGTTGAAGCCTTTATTCATGGGAGTTT
>NW_008709004.1:2515-3638 GCF_000327385.1 Lottia gigantea
ATACACGGATCCGTGGTAAATAAACAGTGTCGGCGCCAGTGGGTGTTTTATTCCTACGTCCCTAATTGTTATGTGTTGGTCGTCCTTTCGCAATTCGTCATTTGTTCTGAGTACAGTTGCTATTTTACTTCGCGATGCGCCAAGAGATTTCGCAGACTTAACATGCTCCTTTTGTTTGTCAGTAAATTTACGAATTTCAGGTATATGCCCAAGGGTATCGCGAGTGATATCGTGAGAATTCCCGTCTGGGTCCTTTTGGTCAAAACAAGAGTATACTACTTTCAGATTCTCGTCTTTTGTCTGATATCTCAAACGAAATCTAGAATTGCATCTTAAAGCTCCATAGTACCTTTGATTTGATCTGACATTGCATTTTCTGCATATCCTTAGTTGCACCTTAGTTCAACCTCTAAATAATGGCAAGGACTACTGAAACCAAGTTTTGTGCCATGTTGAATAGAATATACGATATTATGATGACAAAATTCTTTAATGATATCAACAACCGAGACTGAAATAAGGTACACAGTACCCACTATTAATTTGTTTTGTAAGTATTCTTAAGAAATCATTTTTACAAATGAATAGCTCAGTTTAATATTTGACCGCAAATGATTGTTGAACTTATCTATCCAACAGTCAGACTGACGACTAAATGTAGACTATTGAGTTTCTTCATATAATTATGTGCTTAGCTAAACGTTCAACATTCGGAAGCAGCCAATCGTATTGAAGTAAGTTAAACTATTAGATACAGATTTTTTACCATAAGCTACTTTCCTTGAATAATGAAATATAGCCTTGTTTTCGATCCCTGGCCCTTATTTTGACTGCATAAGTGACATCTACAAATCATTATAAATACCAAATTTCAATAAAATCAATCAAATCTGATCAGTAGCCTTAAATCTTATTTACCACGAGTCCATGTATAGTAGTTAGCTAACAATCACTACCACTAATTTACCACGGGTCTGTGTATAGTACTTTGCTTACAACCCCTACCACTTGTTGTTTCTTATTTTCCACGGGTCTGTGTATAGTACTTTGCTTACAACCCCTACCACTTGTTTTATCTTACTTACCTGGGCGTTAGAAGGGCTGAGAAGGAAAAGCGTCTACG
>NW_008709005.1:0-1348 GCF_000327385.1 Lottia gigantea
CCGCCGATCAGAATCGGAACTCTCACATTTTGCTTGACGTAACCAAGTAAAAGACGCCATGTAAAGAACCATATTATTATACCAGATCTGGTTATTAATGTAACCAACAAAACATGCAAAACATAAGCATATCACCAACTTATTTGTCTATTGTATCTGAGCAATTTTAGCTATTCATTACTTTTTCAACCCACTAGCACCAGAACTTACTACTTATTGGTAAAAAATTCTAATATTTTTTTCTTGAACTCGCCACTGTTGTACACCAAATTTTCATATTAACTAGTATCTTTTTATCACCAAAAATGTTGAACGTTTTTCAGAGTCGCCCTGTGAAGATGAAGCACCAATGACCCTGGATAGCACTGGTAATACCATTAATTGTGGTCGTGGAGGAGTAAGATGTCCATCAAATTCAGAATGTAAAATTCATCCAGCTGATAGATATGCTGTCTGTTGCCCAAAAGGTACGTCGCCACGCTAAGTAAGAACTCAATAGCAAGTTGAAAGGCTATATAAATAGATGAAAATGGGCTCTTTGTCTTATACCTTATTAATCGATGGGGTCCTCGAAATATGGTTTGAACCCTTACTTTATTTTTTACATTTTTGCACCAAAATATCTGTCAGAATGCATCAAACCTTTCAATGTTTTTGAGAAAAACCTCTCAGAAGCCACGAGAGACAGAGTTACGGCATTTTGAATTAGGCCTCTACAGGATGTCCCTTCATTGAGGTAATAGAAATATAATTAAATAGATACAGCAATTTCTTCAATATTTATAACCAAAGTTACTTATTACGCGTTGATACTTTTAATTTCCAAATGAAATAAATTACCGCTTTGAAAACGACTTTGTTTATTTCAGTTTGCCCTCCAGTTTGTGCAATCTATTGTCAATATGGAAATGTACTTGATGAAAACGGCTGTGCAACGTGTACGTGTAAAAGTATGTACCAGTTTTTTTCTTTATTAAAAATTATTTCGATATATATATGTACAGCAATCCACATATCATGCACCATTATTTCTACTCTACATAATTAAGCCTATCTTTATCTCATAATAAATTATTGACAAAACTGTCCCGGAGATATTATTTGTGTTCTCATTGATATTTCAAGATAAATAAGTTAACCTCGTCTAAATTCCATTTTCTAGAAACACCATGTAAAGGAGAAGCTCCACTAACCTTAGATAGGAATGGTAATACCATTAATTGTGGTCGTGGAGGAGTAAGATGTCCACTAAATTCAGAATGTAAAATTCATCCAGCTGATGCTTATGCTCTATGTTGTCCAATAGGTAAGAGAAGGCATAACATTAGTCGGTATCCTGTATTTGGAC
>NW_008709005.1:2327-3637 GCF_000327385.1 Lottia gigantea
CTTTCTTTTCTTCTGTATCTGATTGTGTAATAGTTACGGGCATCGCCAGTGGTATTACCCTAAACCTTTTCAATTTCTAACTATCGAGGGATCTCTTTTAAAGTTATACTACCTCCTTGGATGAAAAAAAAAATGAAATTTTTAAACTTGGTCAGGATGAAACTTTGTTGATCAGTGGACTTTCTTGTTGTCGAAACTATACGACAGAATCCCTCGATAATCTAATAAATCCATAAAAAAAAATCCATACACTTCTTGACTTGAGACTTTAAATGCAAAATCCATTCTAAGAGGTAGTATTCCTTAAATGGATTCCCTGTAATCTTTACCTCGCCGATAAGACCAGTATGTGCCTTCCCAAATACTCCACCATGTAAAGTTGATGGAGATTGTTGTCAAGGAGAAATATGCTGTCCTGGAGTATGTTTTAACAGATGTGTCAAATCATCATTGCCCAATACTAACAAGCCTGGTATTATACTTTGATTATCATACACTTCGCACCAAATGTGGTTTGTCAGAAAATGCGTCTTTCTGTAGTTGCAGTCGATTTCAACAATAATTCATTGTCCATCTTGAATTAGGTGCAGAAATCTAACCCATTTGGTTTTACCATTGAAATCTGCATGAAAACCTAACGTACTAACAAATTTTATGACAAGAAAAACAAACTCATCCCGTGGTATGGAAAATCTTTCCATTCATCTTATTTTTCCTAAATAGGTGTATGCCCAAAGTTACCTAATCCACTACCACGATGTTTAATATTCCAAAATGATTGTAAGCAAGATAGCGAGTGTCCTGGTGATCAGAAATGTTGCAGTGTCACATGTGGAATTGGGTGTATTGACCCTGTAAAACGTAAGTACAATCATAACAATACTGACCTATCCATGTATGTACTCTTATTGACCACGCTTAAGACTTTAGATTTTATGTATCTTTCAAAGGGACAGTTACACCATTTCTTTGACCAATCATGCCTTAGTCTGAGATTTTTTTAGAAACTTAACCAATCAGTAATAGTGTTCACAGCTCACCTTCGAAATTTGAGCCTTCAAATCTTTGCTTTTCCAGAATTATTATTTGAAAGTTAAAAAGAAGAGTCGTCTTTTCTTGAGACACTGTCATATATTATAGAAAATACATCTATAGAAATAAGAAAAGAAATTCCTAGTTTGAGATATTTTGAAGGAATTATGTGATTTTCGTGCATTTCTAGTACTTCTGAGACTGTTTATATATATCAAAGACGCAAATCAACCCCCCAAAATGGTGCATTTAAATTGCACAGCCTTAAGCCAACGGAT
>NW_008709006.1:0-3633 GCF_000327385.1 Lottia gigantea
GGGGGCTATATGCCTTTATTGTGTTGAGTATTACTCAAGTTACAACATTATATGAATATTATATATGTGTTATATAATATATTATGTTAATAACTTATATATTTTATATCTTGTATACTATATCATTATGTTAATATATATCCTTTGTTATATTATAATACATCTTTAATATATCTCTATAATACATCTGTAATATACCTCTATAATACATCTTTAATATATCTCTATAATACATCTTTAATATATCTCTATAATACATCTTTAATATATCTCTATAATACATCTTTAATATATCTCTATAATACATCTTTAATATATCTCTATGTATTTAATTTCATTGTAGGTACGTTGGTGGTTAATTTTGTTCTACCATTAGAATTTGTGACACCAGCTTGGAGAACATTTTGTGGTTGTATTGGATTCTGGGCTGTGGGTTTAGCTAGTTTAGCTTTATGGGCATACCTCATGCATGATTGGAGATATCTAACAATGGCTACATCTCTAGCTAGCATACCCCTATTATTTACATGGTGGTATGTTCATTATACTTATTACTGTTTTTGTAAAGAAGAGTTGTTAATTTTGAAAGTCGTAACATTTGGTCTTTTAATTTGGGCAAGTTTTGAAAATATGTGAAATTATTGATGGAAATTTGTATTATGATTATTGATGACAAGTTATGATTGATGAAAGCTGCTTTGTGTGTCATATATGACCTGTATTTTAGAATGTTTTAAAGGGATGGGTTTGCCATTTTTGCAGTTGCTTTGGCTCTTGAATATATGAAAGTACTACAGTAAAGTATATAGTATTCCTTCAAAAATATCTCAGAATTTGTTTTCCTATTTCTAGAAAAGACGATTTGTCTTTTTAACTTTCTAACGTGGATAATTCGGGACACACAAAGATTTGAAGGCGCATCTGTCCTTTAAAATGCAGTATTTGAAATTTATATTTAGGTTTATACCAGAAAGCCCACGTTGGTTGATAAACAGAGGAAGATTAGAAGAAGCTGATCAAGTGTTGAAATCTATGGCAGTCTGTAATAAAAGACCAGTTCCTGATTTTGATAGACTCAAAGAATGCATGATGGTTAGATATTCATGATTTTCTTTAAATTGCAGACAATCAACATATCAGATTTTCATTCTAATAAGTACTACAGGTGATTGAGCGCCATCAGCTAGAAAGGCAAGGAATAGATAATACTACCAAGAGTCTTAATCATTCATAATTCATGTTACTCAAATTGTCATCAAAATCAAAACGGTTCTACCTATCAATTTCAGAATGAAAAAATCAGAAGACAAGAATCAAAAAAATATACTTATTGGCATTTATTTAGTTCCTGGAAGTTAACTAAAGGAACATTGATATTAATGTATAGTTGGTAAGTACTTGAAGTGCTTGTCTCAACAGTTTTACCCTTAAAATGGGACTTAAGTACCATGTTAGGACATCTTCACAATATCAAGTTTTTGCGAACTCAGTCTAATACCTTGACATCATAAGGCATTATTCAATGATATAATCACTATAAAACCAAATTATATATCATTTTAGGTTTGTGTCTAGTTCTGTATACTATGGTTTAAACTTCAATACAAAAAATTTATCTGGAAATCGCTATTTGAATGTCTTTATATCTGGATTAGTTGAAATTCCTGCTTTAATATTAGTGGTAGCTGTCAATAATAAAATAGGTAGAAGGAAAACTGTAGCTATGTTAATGATAATTGCTGGTATATTTTGTTTATCTATTTTGGTAGTAGATTTGTTAGGTAAGTATAAAGTCTCTTATTTAAAGGGCTTGTAAAGAGGTTTTCTAAATTTTTAAGGTGTATTGAGGACACTGATATCATCAATTTACACCATTCCAATTTTCATTTTTTTTATTGTCGATAATACTTTTAGGTGTAGTGTTCATCCTATTATATTTTTTAAAAATTTTAAACTTGGCGCTCAAGGTATGTGAAAGATTTTCAGCTTGGTGTTCATGGAATGATGATGGCTTCTAGGCCTCTTAAAAGGGTTAAAACTATCTTTTTTATTTTATTTCTTCCTATTCTTGTAGAAAAATCTGAAACGATGCCAGTATTGATACTTGTGCTAGCTATGATTGGTAAATCTGGTATTGCTGGTGGCTGGGCAGCTGTTCAGGTATTTTCTGCTGAAACATTCCCTACTGTTGTTAGGTAAGTAGGCTGGCTAAGATATTTATCACATCATATCTACTGATATCTTTTTTGTTATGGGGTAGCATATAGTTCGTTTATTCTGGTTAAACAAATTATAATGCTTGTGCCAGTGCTTCCGAGAGTTGGCAGTTTTTCTCTGAAAATTCTATATTTTCATGTTCTGAATATAAAAATTGAAGTAATTTGACAAAAGACAGGTTATTGTAAAATTTCTTAAGAAATATGGGCCACATTTCATTTCCCACCAGTGAATCTTTTTTCTTTATTATTCCAGAAATTTGGGTGTGGGAGCCTGTTCAACATTTGCTAGAATAGGTGGAATTGTGGCACCTCAATTAGTATTCTTGGTAAGTTTTATTTATCAGGTATCTTGTCTGTGATAGCTACCAGTACATTCATGTACAGAAAAGTGTCTTGTGATAGCTACCAGTACATTCATGTCAGAAAAGTGTCTTGTCATAGCTACCAGTACATTCATGTCAGAAAAGTGTCTTGTCATAGCTACCAGTACATTCATGTACAGAAAAGTGTCTTGTCATAGCTACCAGTACATTCATGTCAAGAAAAGTGTCTTGTCATAGCTACCAGTACATTCATATACAGAAAAGTGCCTTTTTCATTGCTACTAGTTACATTCATGTACAGAAAAGTGTCTTGTCATAGCTACCAGTACATTCATGTACAGAAAAGTGTCTTGGATAGCTACCAGTACATTCATGTACAGAAAAGTGTCTTGTCATAGCTACCAGTACATTCATGTCAAGAAAAGTGTCTTGTCATAGCTACCAGTACATTCATGTCAAGAAAAGTGTCTTGTCATAGCTACCAGTACATTCATGTACAGAAAAGTGTCTTGTCATAGCTACCAGTACATTCATGTCAAGAAAAGTGTCTTGTCATAGCTACCAGTACATTCATGTACAGAAAAGTGTCTTGTCATAGCTACCAGTACATTCATGTCAAGAAAAGTGTCTTGTCATAGCTACCAGTACATTCATGTACAGAAAAGTGCCTTTTTCTTGGTACTAGTTACATTCATGTACAGAAAAGTGTCTTGTCCTTGGTACCAGTACATTCATGTACAGAAAAGTGTCTTGGATAGCTACCAGTACATTCATGTCAAGAAAAGTGTCTTGTCATAGCTACCAGTACATTCATGTACAGAAAAGTGCCTTTTTCTTGGTACTAGTTACATTCATGTACAGAAAAGTGTTTTGTCCTTGGTACCAGTACATTCATGTACAGAAAAGTGTCTTGTCATAGCTACCAGTACATTCATGTACAGAAAAGTGTCTTGGATAGCTACCAGTACATTCATGTACAGAAAAGTGTCTTGTCATAGCTACCAGTACATTCATGTACAGAAAAATGGTTTGCCCCAAAATATGTGTCAGAATGCACCAAATCAATTCTATAATTCAACAAATTTTTTAGG
>NW_008709007.1:0-867 GCF_000327385.1 Lottia gigantea
GCAAATTTCAACAGGTAGCTACCTGTGGCTACCAAAATCCATTTTTGGGTCGAATTTTTTGGGTCTCGGAAATCGATGTAACCCNGGTTTTTTGGACTCGGTGCTTCTCTAGCTCTCCCCCAATGTGCATAAAAGTGAATTCTGAGCACTTTTTTTTTTTGCGGAAAAGTGCCAAAAAATCCGGTTTTTCATGGACAAAACTAAAACGCTCAGTGCTTCCAAAGTAAGGCAGATATGGAATCGCGGTTTGTGGCATTGCAAAGCTAAGATTTCAAACTAGTTGCTGTCAAAATTTCATCATCCTATCTCAACTGGTTTGGCCGTGGTGAAGCTGCAAAATTTGGATTTTCAAAAAAGGCAAAATTGGCCAATTTCAACAGGTAGCTACCTGTGGTACCAAAATCCATTTTTGGGTCGAATTTTTTTGGTCTCGGAAATCGATGTAACCCGGTTTTTTGGACTCGGTGCTTCTCTAGCTCTCCCCCAATGTGCATAAAAGTGAATTCTGAGCACTTTTTTTTTTTGCGGAAAAGTGCCAAAAAATCCGGTTTTTCATGGACAAAACTAAAACGCTCAGTGCTTCCAAAGTAAGGCAGATATGGAATCGCGGTTTGTGGCATTGCAAAGCTAAGATTTCAAACTAGTTGCTGTCTAAATTTCATCTTCCTATCTCAACTGGTTTGACCGTGGTGAAGCTGCAAAATTTGAATTTTCAAAAAAGGCAAAATTGGCAAATTTCAACAGGTAGCTACCTGTGGTACCAAAATCCATTTTTGGGTCGAATTTTTTGGGTCTCGGAAATCGATGTAACCCGGTTTTTTGGACTCGGTGCTTCTCTAGCTCTCCCCCAATGTGCATAAAAGTGAA
>NW_008709007.1:34053-39448 GCF_000327385.1 Lottia gigantea
AAAGAGTGAATGAATGGATAAGTGAATGAATGAGTGAATGAAACATGAAATAACTTACTGATTTAATGAATAAATGAATGAATGAATAAATGAATGAATGAGATATTATATTTATATTCTTAAAATGTATGAAATGGAAGATGAATTAATTTATCCTTTTAAATGAATGAATGAAAAATAAGATCAAAACGTTTCGGATTAAGTCTAATTAATAAATAATAATATTAGAGTACAGAACGGTTCGGACTACGCTTTTATGAAATTGAAAATATTACTGAATATGTAATTATATTCATGCTAGCAGACAAAAGTCTCAAAATCGGTTTAACAGTGTTTTTAACTGACCTTTCGTAAAACTGTTTGTATGACGTTCAATACACAGAATTCTGCTATAAATTTCACATCACCTTTAGCATCCATGTTTTATCGTCTAGCACGTGCTGTGTGACTCAATAGAATTTGCATACGGTCAAAGGGGGTGGGGGTGAATTCAATATTGTTGTGGTCCGAAGAAAAAAGATTATTAATCCGAGTCGCGTTTTATTTCAGAATAGCCCGAACTTGAAAAATATTTTAAAACTTTGGTGGTTGACCAACTTCCAAATAGAAAGCTAATAGTGTTCTAAGTTTTGGTTTTTTTATCATTTTATCAAATTTTGATCAGATTTTTTTAGTTTTTCAGAACGTTATAGTTTTAAGTTAAAACCTTACAACAAGTTTGGCATTTCAGATTATCTATATAACGACGTTACTCATCACAACATTGTAGTACTGTTTATATGAATCTAATAATAAAGGCGGTAGGCCTAAATTTCATCAGCCTGAATATATTTTAGATCGATGAATGAGTGCTAAGGGCTGAATACAACACCTGTTTGAACGGAACAAAGTGAGATAGTTGGAATTGTAATTAAAGGTACGGAACTCTATTTAAGTACGTCAAAATGATTTATTTAATTGTGTTCTGGAGGATTCATGTAATCGGAATTTTCAGGTATTTTCCGTGAACAGTAAAAATCAACTCGTCCCTTAATTCAAGACAGAGGTCTACGCAGCAATACAAAACTTTCCAAGAAATCCCGAGGAAGGTAATCGGGATTGCTGATATAATCCGTAAACGGATTGGAAAACTCGACCATATATTCAAGACAGAGGTCCTTCCGACAAATAACGAGAAATCCCGAATAATTTCAATCGGGTTTACTGATATTTTCCGTTAATGGATAGGTAAGCTTGTTAATTCAAGACAAAGGTCATTGCGAAAATGTCCGAGACAAGCCGAGTGATGTAATCGGGAGTACTGATATTTTCCGTATTTGGATAGGTAAGCTCGCTCATTCAAGACAGAGGCCCTTGCGAAAATTTCCGAGAAAACCCGAATGATACAATCGGGATTACCGTAAACTGACACAACCTCTGTCCACATTTTTACCGCATTTTCCTAAAATCGTGGTTTAACCACGTAAAACTTATTTTTTCTTTAAATTTTCAGCCTTTAGTGCTGCTTTTGCAAAAATGTTCCGTTCGATGTTTTAAAACACCAGTGAGCCAAAATAAACAAAAACTTCTGTCATCCTAGTAATATTCAGATAGATAAGTAATATTTATATAGTTTGAACTATTGTGAAAAGAGTAGGAAACTTGGTAGAGTAAGCATAAGTGGTTCAAGCAGATGAGTGGAGCCTTACCTCTGGGGAAATTTCCTTAAATATATGCCGCATAAATCAAGTAAATACCGGTTAATGTAATGACTATCAAATTCACAGGCCATGGTGTTCTGTGTGGTGTTTGTAGGATGACGGGGAGGGATTGAGTGCTAAAAGGGGGTCGAGTAGGGGCCACAAAAGCAATATCAGAAAGTTAAGAAATGTAAGAGTGAGGGAGGGGCTGGGGGAGTCTGCTGAAATGCCAATGGGAACAAATACAGGCGAGATGGGATAAGAACAAAAACTACCCTTCGAAATGGCAGTGTCAATGAGAAAAATTAAATAGAACTACCTTTTTGACCCCAAATTTATGACAACCTTTTTGATATGTATGTGAATTTAATTAATTTACAATTTACCCTGAACTTCATTAATGTTTGGGGTCCTTTGCAAATTAAATATTTTAAGAAAACAAAAATCTGTAAGTTTTAGAACTAGCTATATGCAGTCTGCATAGTGGTGCACATGAGGTGCTCAAACACAAATAGATTTTTTGCGTGAAAACTGACAAGGTTACAATGCTGAATATTTATACCAATATTCACATGGACTATCTGGACATGTCAGAAAAAAACAGAACTCAAATATCTGCCATAGAACAGAAAATAATATTTGACATTTTTTATGCATATTGGCCATGGCCATAGAGGCAATTATGGCCTTTAGCCAACTTTTTCAAATTTTTACTCAAGTTTTGATCTTTTCCAACTAATTAGACCCCAAGGACTTAAAAAAACATAAAAAATCAAATCAAAATCTGTAAGTTTTCAAACTAGTTACATGCAGTCTGCATAGTGGTGTACAAGAAGTGCTCAAACACAAATAAATTATTTGCGTAAAAACTTACTAAGATACAATCCTGAAATTTTGCAGAAATATTCACATGGATCATCTGGACATGTCAAAAAAAAAAAAAGAACTCAAATATCTGCCACAGAACAGAACATAATATTTGACATTTTTTATGCATATTGGCCATAAAGGAAATTATGGCCTATAGACAACTTATTCAAATACACCTTTTCGGCCCAAGTTTTGATCTTTTCCAACTAATTAGACCCCAAGGGTTAAAAAAACCCACAAGAAATCAGATCAAAATCTGAAAGTTTTCAAACTAGACATATGCAGTCTCGGAAATCGATGTAACCCGGTTTTTGGACTCGGTGCTTCTCTAGCTTTCCCCCAATGTGCATAAAAGTGAATTCTGAGCACTTTTTTTTTTTGCGGAAAAGTGCCAAAAAATCCGGTTTTTCATGGACAAAGCTAAAACGCTCAGTGCTTCCAAAGTAAGGCAGATATGGAATCGCGGTTTGTGGCATTGTAAAGCTAAGATTTCAAACTAGTTGCTGTGTAAATTTCATCTTCCTATCTCAACTGGTTTGGCCGTGGTGAAGCTGCAAAATTTGAATTTTCAAAAAAGGCAAAATTGGTCAATTTCAACAGGTAGCTACCTGTGGTAACAAAATCCATTTTTGGGTCGAATTTTTTTGGTCTCGGAAATCGATGTAACTCGGTTTTTTGGACTCGGTGCTTCTCTAGCTCTCCCCCAATGTGCATAAAAGTGAATTCTGAGCACTTTTTTTTGCGGAAAAGTGCCAAAAAATCCGGTTTTTCATGGACAAAACTGAAACGCTCAGTGCTTCCAAAGTAAGGCAGATATGGAATCGCGGTTTGTGGTATTGTAAAGCTAAGATTTCAAACTAGTTGCTGTGTAAATTTCATCTTCCTATCTCAACTGGTTTGGCAGTGGTGTAGCTGCAAAATTTGAATTTTGAAAAAAGGCAAAATTGGTCAATTTCATCAGGTAGCTACCTGTGGGTCCAAAATACATTTTTGGGTCGAATTTTTTGGGTCTTGGAAATCTTGCAAAAACTTCATAATTAAAACACAATTCCGTTGTCTTACAGTGACAAGACATTTGACACTTTGACACTATATAGCTTAAAACAGACGCATAAAATTCTGGCCGCATGGTTAGTCTACATTAAAATGAAAACATAGTGACTATAGTCTGTCAGGAGCAATACATATCTCTGAACAAATTTAAAAAACACAAATTCAACGTACCCACAAATGTAATAAGACAACAGTGTCTCTTTAAATTCGATTAAATTTCTGTAAGGTGATAAAGTGCCTTGGGTTTAAATCCCTCTCAATGTAAGAAACACTATTGTCATAAGTCACGGATAGTGCTTTCGAAAATTGTCTTGGTCTCATATTCAACTTCTATCACATATGTTAGGTGGTCCACAAAAAGACACCTCGGATCGAAAGTATGCCACGATATAGTAAAAATAAGAAAGTTACCTAGTGTCATTAGATGAAACTTCGTATTGAGCTGATTTTTTGCAATTTTCTTGCAATATTATCTAAGAAATCACTTCGAAATTGGCAAACATATTTGCAAATATTAATACGGAAGAAGAGCAAAATTGTCAGAATTAGTATCTTATGACGTGTTTTTCAACGTCCAAATGAAATGTAAGTTTTAATTTTCTGCACCCATAATATTTGACTCCGATCAAACGGCCTAAAAGTCAATCGTTTTGTGAAAGTTTTGGCGTTTCAACTTCGATATCAATACAAACAAAAACTATGTTTACTTTGTTTACCATTTTACGTTCTTATGACACGAGTACTTTTTACTGCAGCATGGTAAATAGCCTCTGTTGTTAAGTTCGGGTATATTTTAATTGGCTTACCTTAAATTTGTAAAACTGTTTTTATGACGTTCGATTATAAGATATCTTACAAAACTAAAATACTATCAAAACTACATTCGGCATTCAATATCTAGGTCACGTTTACATGAAATGAAAAAGAAATATAATGAATATGAGTTGTTTCTCATAACATAGTACAAAGTGCGAAAAGGGAGCATTTTGAATAAACTAGATTTTTCTATTACCAACTATCTAGGGATATTATACATTCAATGAATACTGTTCTATAGACGACCTTTCAATGTCAGCCCTAAAATCTTAAACCCAGGACACCGGTTCGCAAAAGTGCGAAGAAGAACTTACTATCATGACTCTAGGCCTCCAGTATAATCACTCAGCAACAGGATTTGTGAAACATAAAGTAATATTTTAAAAAATAAGAAAAATATATGGATGTAATTCTTCTGAGTTTGTTACATAACAAGTTTCAAAACAACTTCCTACTTCTATGCGTCCTTCTATTTGTCTTACAAATACACAAAACACAAGGTAATGTATTACAAAATATTGTAAAAACACATTTTTGTGAAACTAACAATATTGATCTTAATAATGAATAACAAAAAACAAGTTTTAAAATCAAAGTCAGACTTACCTTTCGCAAATAAAGTTCAAATAAAGTTCAATCAGGACATCAAGATATCATCTAAACTTAACTTAACTTCAGTCAAAACTTAACTTAACTTGGCCATCCATATCACCGAAAATAAAATAATACAGTTAAACACAAAGTAATAGTTTAAAAAATAAGAAAAATATATGGATGTAATACTTCTGAGTTTATTACATAACAAGTGTCGAAACAACTTCCTATTCTATGCGTCCTTATATTTGTCTTACAAATACACAAAACACAAGGTAATGTATTACAAAATATTGTAAAAACACATTTATGTGAAACTAAAAATATTGATCTTTATAATGAATAAAAAATAATGAACAAGTTTGAAATCAAAGCAAGGCTAC
>NW_008709007.1:39498-44455 GCF_000327385.1 Lottia gigantea
AGTTGAATGAATGAATGATTCCGGTCAATTGACTTACCTTTTGAAAAACATTGTAAAGATGACGTTCAATAAATAGGCTTTCTTTCAAAACTAAGGCTCACTGCGCATTGCACATCCATGTCAATGAAAATAAAATAAATCCAATATTAGGGAATGAAAGAAGGAACAGCAGCTGGTTTTGGAATCGGATTAGCCTGACACAATGCATGAATGAAGGAAGGATAAAAGTGATGCACAAATAAATAAACGAATGAATAAATGGGAAAAGTAAACGAATGAATGGCCAATATACATACCTTTTGTAAAACACTTTAAAAATGATGTTCAATACATAGGCTTTCTTTCAAAACTAAGATTCAACGCGCCTTCCTCATCCATGTCACCGTTAATGAAATTTTAAAAAAAAGATATGTTTTTATGACATTATACTTCTTTTGCAAGCCTTCATATACAGCAGGTTACTGAATCTCGGTTAATTGGGCGAATGAATAAATAAATGAATATGATGGAAGGAAGGAATTAATGGAAGAAGTAATGAATGGACTTACCTTTCATAACCTTTGTTAAATACACACTTTTCTTTCAAAGCTACAACAAGATAGCACATTGTTCATTAACAAAGTTAACTCGTGGTCAAAGAGAGATAATTTATATTGAGTGTGATAGAAACTTTGTGTTTATAGGGACAATCACGCCATTCAGAATTTCCGTACGACGTTTGTAGTAGATTCGACCTTGTTATGACATTCATTCTTAATTCTTTATCAAATCCTCATCAGGACATCCGTCTTGGTCATGGGTAAACTATCCAATATTTGTAACTTTCTTACCTTTCACATAACTATTTTAAATGCTATTTGACATTTAGGGCTTCTTTCAATATTAGAATTTACATGACCTGTACAACAAGCAAGTAAAGGTTTCATTAACAGAGTTTACTAGTGGTCAAAGGGAGAAAATTTCAATTGAGTGTGGTCTGTAGTAGAATTAAACAATCTGCACGTTGCAGTTCGTGCTAAGACTAAGAGGGTCAAATTGCACCGTTCTGAATATTTGTGCCTCGTTTACAGAAAGAATCATATCTAATGGACAAAAGCCAATATCAAACTTTCCATGCGAGAAATAAAATCCTCATCAGGAAATCTGGCATGGAAATGGGGTAAACTATCCATAATAAGGGTTTTTTTTTTTTACCTTTCAAATAACTCTTTTACATGATATTCAATACTTAGAGTTTCTTCAATATTAGAATTCACATACCCTACAACAAGCAAGTAAAGGTTTCATTAACAGAATTTACTAGTGGTCATTGGGGATAATATTTCAATGAGTGTAGCCTGTAGTAGAAATCAATAATCCAATATAGCCACTTCTGTCAGTATCTAAACACTAACCTTTTACACATTTGTCAAAATAACCTTTCTACCTCTGCTTTAACCAATCATATTTCTGCCCCTCTTGAGCACTGATATTTTGTGAAAGTTAAAGGGTTAAGGCAGATGTTCTTTTGACGAATGTTTAAGATGCCAGTCTTTAGACCCAAACTGAACGAAACGGAACAAAAGTTGGTCTTATGTTAATTAGACTGTGATTTGATATTCCTTTCGAAAATATTCGACCAAATTATGACATCACTATTGCGAACACCATTAAACGCCAAATGCAAATTCAATATATTCGAAAGCAAAATTGGATTGCCATATTTTTCAATACGTTTTTCGGATATAAAAAATCCTCATCAGGACAGCTGACAAATTATTGTACGGCCACTATAATATCTTTACAAATACGTTAGTAATTTTATTTCTATGTCAATTAGTGGTAAATGTTTGAAGTCTACCAAACACGTTGCCATGAGAGACAACGGGATTTTTGCCTCAAAGAAAAAAGGCACTAATTTCACACATGGTTTGCATTTCAATTCATATGAAAATAATTGACAAATGACACGACAGTGGTCGGACATAAGACTTAAATTATTCGAGACGACTAGTCAATAGCGTGCAAAATTCACAATATGAAGCCTCGACTCGAATTGGTATTCGCTCATTTGATGCTGCCGACACGTTACTCAAATACACATATCCGAATATCTAAATGAGTGAATGAATAAATGAATTAATTAATGGATGAATATATGAATGAATATATGAATGAATATATGAATGAATGAAAAAGATGAAATAACTTTTTCTTTAAATACATGAATGAATGAATGAGGTAGAAGATGGATTTATATTTTTCAAATGCATGAATGAATAAATAAATAAATAATAAATGAATTATAAAATGATACATTCTTTAAATGAATAATCAATAATGAATGAATGAATGAATGAATGAATGAAAAGTACAACGAAAACAACGGTGTAGTAAAAATGTTTCCGATTAAGTTCTACGACCCGGGAGAAATTCACTCATCTCATGCTGCCGGAACATGTTTCTGAAAATCTTGAATGAGTGAGTGAATGAACAAATAAATTAATAACAAACGAATGAATACGATTGACAAACATCAACACGAGAGAGTACAGAACGGTTCTGACTATGCCTTTATGAAATTGACCATATTACTGAATATGTCTGCTATTCACTCTAGCAGACAAAAGTCTCAAAATCGGTTTAAAAATGTGTTAACTGACCTTTCGTAAAACTGTTTTTATAACGTTCAATACACAAAATTCTGCAATATACTTCACAAACATTTAGCATCCACTTGTATCGTCTAGCACGTGCTGTGTGGCTCAATAGTATTTGCATGTAGTCAAAGGGGAATGATATATTTCGATATTATTGTGGTCCGACGAAAATACTATTAATCCGTGACGCACTGTATTTAAGAATACTCCGAAGTTGAAAACTATTTTACAGCTTTGTCTGAACAACTTCCAAAAACTACGAAGCTTACAGCTAAAAGTTGTCTTGCTTTTTAACATTTAATCAAGTTTGATCAGATTTGATGTATTTAAGAACGTTATAGTTATACGTTATAAACTTTAGATTTTAAGTTTAGCTTCTCAGATTATCTATAACAACGAAAGTAACAAATGAAATGAAATGAATGGAGTTTTTCGTCCTACTCTTCTGCACGTTGTGGGCTAATGAAGACGAGCAACGCCATGCAGGGTGCCATGAGGGAAATTTTGCCAGTGCAGCGGCATTAGCCTGCTCTTTTTCGATTTCCAACTGTCGAGGGATTTTTAACGTGCACAGCCTGTAGCACACGAGGCCTCGGTTTATTGTCCCATCCGAACGACTAGATGCTTTTTCCATGTCAGCCAGGTTAGCGAGCAAGCGTCTAACTCACTGAGCCACCGCGGCCCCCAACAGGACAAGAGGTTTGTATTTGTATGGATGTGAATTCTGATCACTTTTTTTTGCAGAAAAGTACAAAAAGTCCGTTTTTTCATGGACAAAACTAAAACGCTCAGTGCTTCCAAACTAATACCTGTCAAAATTTCATCTTCCTATCTCAAGTGGTTTGGCCGTGGTGAAGCTGCAAAATTTGGATTTTCAAAAAAGGCAAAATTGGCAAATTTCAACAGGTAGCTACCTGTGGTACCAAAATCCATTTTTGGGTCGAATTTTTTGGTCTCGGAAATCGATGTAACCCGGTTTTTTGGACTCGGTGATTCTCTAGCTCTCCCCCAATGTGCATAAAAGTGAATTCTGAGCACTTTTTTTTTTTGCGGAAAAGTGCCAAAAAATCCGGTTTTTCATGGACAAAACTAAAACACCCAGTGCTTCCAAAGAAAGGCAGATATGGAATTGCGGTTTGTGGCATTGCAAAGCTAAGATTTCAAACTAGTACCTGTCAAAATATCATCATCCTATCTCATCTGGTTTGACCGTGGTGAAGCTACAAAATTTGGATTTTCAAAAAAGTCAAAATTGGCCAATTTCAACAGGTAGCTACCTGTGGTACCAAAATCCATTTTTGGGTGGAATTTTTTTGGTCTCGGAAATCGATGTAACCCGGTTTTTTGGACTCGGTGCTTCTCTAGCTCTCCCCCAATGTGCATAAAAGTGAATTCTGAGCACTTTTTTTTGCGGAAAAGTGCCAAAAAATCCGGTTTTTCTTGGACAAAACTAAAACGCTCAGTGCTTCCAAAGTAAGGCAGATATGGAATCGCGGTTTGTGGCATTGCAAAGCTAAGATTTCAAACTAGTTGCTGTGTAAATTTCATTTTCCTATCTCAACTGGTTTGGCCGTGGTGAAGCTGCAAAATTTGAATTTTCAAAAAAGGCAAAATTGGTCAATTTCAACAGGTAGCTACCTGTGGTACCAAAATCCATTTTTGGGTCGAATTTTTTTGGTCTCGGAAATCGATGTAACCCGGTTTTTTGGACTCGGTGCTTCTCTAGCTCTCCCCCAATGTGCATAAAAGTGAATTCTGAGCACTTTTTTTTTTTGCGGAAAAGTGCCAAAAAATCCGGTTTTTCATGGACAAAACTAAAACGCTCAGTGCTTCCAAAGTAAGGCAGATATGGAATCGCGGTTTGTGGCATTGCAAAGCTAAGATTTCAAACTAGTTGCTGTGTAAATTTCATCTTCCTATCTCAACTGGTTTGGCCGTGGTGAAGCTGCAAAATTTGAATTTTCAAAAAAGGCAAAATTGGTCAATTTCAACAGGTAGCTACCTGTGGTACCAAAATCCATTTTTGGGTCGAATTTTTTTGGTCTCGGAAATCGATGTAACCCGGTTTTTTGGACTCGGTGCTTCTCTAGCTCTCCCCCAATGTGCATAAAAGTGAATTCTGAGCACTTTTTTTTTTTGCGGAAAAGTGCCAAAAAATCCGGTTTTTCATGGACAAAACTAAAACGCTCAGTGCTTCCAAAGTAAGGCAGATATGGAATCGCGGTTTGTGGCATTGCAAAGCTAAGATTTCAAACTAGTTGCTGTGTAAATTTCATCTTCCTATCTCAACTGGTTGGCCGGGGAAGCTGCAAAATTAA
>NW_008709007.1:59076-61040 GCF_000327385.1 Lottia gigantea
AACCCGGTTTTTTGGACTCGGTGCTTCTCTAGCTCTCCCCCAATGTGCATAAAAGTGAATTCTGAGCACTTTTTTTTTTGCGGAAAAGTGCCAAAAAATCCGGTTTTTCATGGACAAAACTAAAACGCTCAGTGCTTCCAAAGTAAGGCAGATATGGAATCGCGGTTTGTGGCATTGTAAAGCTAAGATTTCAAACTAGTTGCTGTGTAAATTTCATCTTCCTATCTCAACTGGTTTGGCCGTGGTGAAGCTGCAAAATTTGAATTTTCAAAAAAGGCAAAATAGGTCAATTTCAACAGGTAGCTACCTGTGGTACCAAAATCCATTTTTGGGTCGAATTTTTTTGGTCTCGGAAATCGATGTAACTCGGTTTTTTGGACTCGGTGCTTCTCTAGCTCTCCCCCAATGTGCATAAAAGTGAATTCTGAGCACTTTTTTTTTTTGCGGAAAAGTGCCAAAAAATCCGGTTTTTCATGGACAAAACTAAAACGCTCAGTGCTTCCAAAGTAAGGCAGATATGGAATCGCGGTTTGTGGCATTGTAAAGCTAAGATTTCAAACTAGTTGCTGTGTAAATTTCATCTTCCTATCTCAACTGGTTTGGCCGTGGTGAAGCTGCAAAATTTGAATTTTCAAAAAAGGCAAAATTGGTCAATTTCAACAGGTAGCTACCTGTGGTACCAAAATCCATTTTTGGGTCGAATTTTTTTGGTCTCGGAAATCGATGTAACCCGGTTTTTTGGACTCGGTGCTTCTCTAGCTCTCCCCCAATGTGCATAAAAGTGAATTCTGAGCACTTTTTTTTTTTGCGGAAAAGTGCCAAAAAATCCGGTTTTTCATGGACAAAACTAAAACGCTCAGTGCTTCCAAAGTAAGGCAGATATGGAATCGCGGTTTGTGGAATTGCAAAGCTAAGATTTCAAACTAGTGGCTGTGTAAATTTCATCTTACTATCTCAACTGGTTTGGCCGTGGTGAAGCTGCAAAATTTGAATTTTCAAAAAAGGCAAAATTGGTCAATTTCAACAGGTAGCTACCTGTGGTACCAAAATCCATTTTTGGGTCGAATTTTTTTGGTCTCGGAAATCGATGTAACCCGGTTTTTTGGACTCGGTGCTTCTCTAGCTCTCCCCCAATGTGCATAAAAGTGAATTCTGAGCACTTTTTTTTTTGCGGAAAAGTGCCAAAAAATCCGGTTTTTCATGGACAAAACTAAAACGCTCAGTGCTTCCAAAGTAAGGCAGATATGGAATCGCGGTTTGTGGCATTGCAAAGCTAAGATTTCAAACTAGTTGCTGTGTAAATTTCATCTTCCTATCTCAACTGGTTTGGCCGTGGTGAAGCTGCAAAATTTGAATTTTCAAAAAAGGCAAAATTGGTCAATTTCAACAGGTAGCTACCTGTGGTACCAAAATCCATTTTTGGGTCGAATTTTTTGGGTCTCGGAAATCGATGTAACTCGGTTTTTTGGACTCGGTGCTTCTCTAGCTCTCCCCCAATGTGCATAAAAGTGAATTCTGAGCACTTTTTTTTTTGCGGAAAAGTGCCAAAAAATCCGGTTTTTCATGGACAAAACTAAAACGCTCAGTGCTTCCAAAGTAAGGCAGATATGGAATCGCGGTTTGTGGCATTGTAAAGCTAAGATTTCAAACTAGTTGCTGTGTAAATTTCATCTTCCTATCTCAACTGGTTTGGCCGTGGTGAAGCTGCAAAATTTGAATTTTCAAAAAAGGCAAAATTGGTCAATTTCAACAGGTAGTGGTACCAAAATCCATTTTTGGGTCGAATTTTTTTGGTCTCGGAAATCGATGTAACTCGGTTTTTTGGACTCGGTGCTTCTTTAGCTCTCCCCCAATGTGCATAAAAGTGAATTCTGAGCACTTTTTTTTCCTGCGGAAAAGTGCCAAAAAATCCGGTTTTTCATGGACAAAACTAAAACGCTCAGGCTTCCAAAGTAAGGCAGATA
>NW_008709007.1:62045-63765 GCF_000327385.1 Lottia gigantea
TTGGACTCGGTGCTTCTCTAGCTCTCCCCCAATATGCATAAAAGTAAATTCTGAGCACTTTTTTATTTTGCGGAAAAGTGCCAAAAAATCCGGTTTNTCATGGACAAAACTAAAACGCTCAGTGCTCCCAAAGTAAGGCAGATATGGAATCGCGGTTTGTGGCACTGCAAAGCTAAGATTTGAAACTAGTTCCTGTCCAAATTTCATCATCCTATCTCAACTGGTTTGACCGTGGTGAAGCTGCAAAATTTGGATTTTCAAAAAAGGCAAAATTGGCAAATTTCAACAGGTAGCTACCTGTGGTACCAAAATCCATTTTTGGGTCGAATTTTTTTGGTCTCGGAAATCGATGAAACCTGGTTTTTTGGACTCGGTGCTTCTCTAGCTCTCCCCCAATATGCATAAAAGTAAATTCTGAGCACTTTTTTATTTTGCGGAAAAGTGCCAAAAAATCCGGTTTTTCATGGACAAAACTAAAACGCTCAGTGCTCCCAAAGTAAGGCAGATATGGAATCGCGGTTTGTGGCACTGCAAAGCTAAGATTTGAAACTAGTTCCTGTCCAAATTTCATCATCCTATCTCAACTGGTTTGACCGTGGTGAAGCTGCAAAATTTGGATTTTCAAAAAAGGCAAAATTGGCAAATTTCAACAGGTAGCTACCTGTGGTACCAAAATCCATTTTTGGGTCGAATTTTTTTGGTCTCGGAAATCGATGAAACCTGGTTTTTTGGACTCGGTGCTTCTCTAGCTCTCCCCCAATATGCATAAAAGTAAATTCTGAGCACTTTTTTATTTTGCGGAAAAGTGCCAAAAAATCCGGTTTTTCATGGACAAAACTAAAACGCTCAGTGCTTCCAAAGTAAGGCAGATATGGAATCGCGGTTTGTGGCATTGCAAAGCTAAGATTTCAAACTAGTTGCTGTGTAAATTTCATCTTCCTATCTCAACTGGTTTGGCCGTGGTGAAGCTGCAAAATTTGAATTTTCAAAAAAGGCAAAATTGGTCAATTTCAACAGGTAGCTACCTGTGGTACCAAAATCCATTTTTGGGTCGAATTTTTTGGGTCTCGGAAATCGATGTAACCCGGTTTTTTGGACTCGGTGCTTCTCTAGCTCTCCCCCAATGTGCATAAAAGTGAATTCTGAGCACTTTTTTTTTTGCGGAAAAGTGCCAAAAAATCCGGTTTTTCATGGACAAAACTAAAACGCTCAGTGCTTCCAAAGTAAGGCAGATATGGAATCGCGGTTTGTGGCATTGCAAAGCTAAGATTTCAAACTAGTTGCTGTGTAAATTTCATCTTCCTATCTCAACTGGTTTGGCCGTGGTGAAGCTGCAAAATTTGAATTTTCAAAAAAGGCAAAATTGGTCAATTTCAACAGGTAGCTACCTGTGGTACCAAAATCCATTTTTGGGTCGAATTTTTTGGGTCTCGGAAATCGATGTAACCCGGTTTTTTGGACTCGGTGCTTCTCTAGCTCTCCCCCAATGTGCATAAAAGTGAATTCTGAGCACTTTTTTTTTTTGCGGAAAAGTGCCAAAAAATCCGGTTTTTCATGGACAAAACTAAAACGCTCAGTGCTTCCAAAGTAAGGCAGATATGGAATCGCGGTTTGTGGCATTGCAAAGCTAAGATTTCAAACTAGTTGCTGTGTAAATTTCATCTTCCTATCTCAACTGGTTTGGCCGTGGTGAAGCTGCAAAATTGAATTCAAAAAAGCA
>NW_008709007.1:64956-65835 GCF_000327385.1 Lottia gigantea
TAACCCNGGTTTTTTGGACTCGGTGCTTCTCTAGCTCTCCCCCAATGTGCATAAAAGTGAATTCTGAGCATTTTTTTTTTTTGCGGAAAAGTGCCAAAAAATCCGGTTTTTCATGGACAAAACTAAAACGCTCAGTGCTTCCAAAGTAAGGCAGATATGGAATCGCGGTTTGTGGCATTGCAAAGCTAAGATTTCAAACTAGTTGCTGTGTAAATTTCATCTTCCTATCTCAACTGGTTTGGCCGTGGTGAAGCTGCAAAATTTGAATTTTCAAAAAAGACAAAATTGGTCAATTTCAACAGGTAGCTACCAGTGGTACCAAAATCCATTTTTGGGTCGAATTTTTTTGGTCTCGGAAATCGATGTAACCCGGTTTTTTGGACTCGGTGCTTCTCTAGCTCTCCCCCAATGTGCATAAAAGTGAATTCTGAGCATTTTTTTTTTTTGCGGAAAAGTGCCAAAAAATCCGGTTTTTCATGGACAAAACTAAAACGCTCAGTGCTTCCAAAGTAAGGCAGATATGGAATCGCGGTTTGTGGCATTGCAAAGCTAAGATTTCAAACTAGTTGCTGTGTAAATTTCATCTTCCTATCTCAACTGGTTTGGCCGTGGTGAAGCTGCAAAATTTGAATTTTCAAAAAAGGCAAAATTGGTCAATTTCAACAGGTAGCTACCTGTGGTACCAAAATCCATTTTTGGGTCGAATTTTTTTGGTCTCGGAAATCGATGTAACCCGGTTTTTTGGACTCGGTGCTTCTCTAGCTCTCCCCCAATGTGCATAAAAGTGAATTCTGAGCATTTTTTTTTTTTGCGGAAAAGTGCCAAAAAATCCGGTTTTTCATGGACAAAACTAAAACGCTCAGTGCTTCCAAAGTAAGG
>NW_008709008.1:0-1301 GCF_000327385.1 Lottia gigantea
AAGTGCCACAGTTCAATATATGCAAGAATAGATAATCGGCTCTAGAAGTCGTATTTTTCGGTCGATTTTCTTTGGGTTTGCATTTTTGGAATCTACTGTTAAAATCTGAAAGAATAGCAGTTTCAAAATTTCAAAATTCGAAAATTTGTCGCAGACATTTTTTTTGCCAAATTTTGCATTTTTTTCATTTTTTTTGCTTTTTGTCTGATTAATCTGAAAAAAAATTGAGCAAAGACAGTTTAAGAATGTAAACGAAATGGTACAGTCAAATTTTCAATTTCACTTCCGGTTTAAACAGGAAAACGATGTTCACTTCCGGTTGAATATCTTCCGGTGTAATTTGTATAGGACAAAAATTTTTATGCTGATAGGTAGACAAAGTTATGACAAAAAAACGAAGAAAAAAAAATCCGGAACACACGTGAAATTTTGGCCGCCATTTTGATTTTTCTGAAATGATTCGATTTTTATTCAGGCATAATGGCTCATCCGATTTAAATGATTTTGGTGTCAAATGAAAGAAGATAAAAAAAAAACATGATATTAGGAAGCCGTTTTTCGATTCTCTATTTTGCTTTTTTGCAACATCCGGTTGAATTTTTTCAAAGTTTGAAGGGTCATATCTCGTGATCTTGAACTTTGATGACCTTGACCTTCATAAGATCAAAGGTCATTGACCTTAGTTATCAGTTAATACTTTGACATTTGACCTCCGACATGTACTTCCCGTTTTATAGCTGTCCGAAAACAGCCAAATTCGCAACTTTGGACTACTCTAGCACGTGACCTAATTAACCTAGAGGGTTAATTTTTTCGGATTCTTAATGTGCTTTTCATGCTCTTTCAAGTGATTTATAACAATCGTTTTTAAAGCAAAATTGAAATTCGTGAATTTTTCAAATTTGAGTTTTTTTTACAATATTTCTGTTTCTTTGAGCTTGGTGTGTATATATCTTATGACCTATTTTATGTAGAACATTGAAACTTGGAACACAACAAGACAATTTGAATATGAATTAACCTATGACAAAAAAGTTGAGGTGGGCGTGGCACATCCGGGTTGAATTACTAATTGTTTACATTTTGGGAAAGGGGCATAACTCGCATAGGATACATTTGTTCAAAAAGGAACTTTGCACACAATTACCTCATTATTTTGGCCAGTTTGTGTTAATAGGTCAATTGTTTCAGCTTTATAGTTCCAAAAAAGGAACGGGTTTTGAAATTTCCATATTTTCAATTTTCTATTTTGACCTTTATTGACTCTTGTTGACCTATATCTTTTGACCTGTATGATGTAG
>NW_008709008.1:6641-8970 GCF_000327385.1 Lottia gigantea
TATGAAAAGGTTGTGGCTTTTTCAAAAAAAGCCGGTCTTTATTTTGAATTTTAAATAGATTAGTCATTGTTTGTTTTACATATTTTGTTTGTTTTTAATACCACCATGTGGTGTATTACCTGTGATATTGTTTTTAGTGTTTTTTTTGTAGTCATTAAATGACTGTTTCTGTGATATGGTTTTTATCGTTTTTTTTTTGTTTTTTTTTTGTCACTGTGACCTTTCTGTGATATTGATAGGTGTTTTATTGTTTTAGTTTTTTTTATTATTTTAACGTATTCTGGAGCTATATAGCCCATTTAATTTCATTTCCTTGTGATAACAGAAGCTACTATAATAATTGAAAATGGTTCAAAAACTTTGATCTTATTCTAACAAACTGTAAGGAATATTTTTACAGAAGTTTTGGACATGGTATGTGTGAATGCAGATAAATTCAGAGTTTTTAAAAAGGCAAAAAGAGAGGATAATGGTGTTGTTGTTGAAAATGGGTTATGGACCAATTGGCAGACAAATTTTGATGGAGGTTGATCAAACGTTATGTGAATGTTTATTTATAATCACCCATGGATGTTGTAATGTTTTGAAGTAGAATATTAAAGAATTTATTTTTTAGGATTGTAGATGTCAGCTTGAAAATAGAAAGAAGAAATTATTCATGCATTATATGGGGTAGGTTAGTAATTGTGTGGAAAGAGTAGGGTTTGAGAAGAGAGAGTAGTTGAGAAGTTACTATTATAAATAGTATTAGACTGCGTGAAAAGATAGGTGATATAGGCACACAAATCAGTCATGCACAGAAAGATTGTGGTGATTATTATTATGTAGTGTGCTTGAATTTCTGTGATGACTTGCATTAATATTGCTAAATTTTTAGGGGAGAGCTGTGAAGATTATTATTGATTAGCTTGGCTAAAATAAAATGCCGTTTCTGAGACTAAGGTATGATTAGTCGAACAAATAGTGAATGTGCCCCTCAATTTATTACTCAACCAATATGATCGTAAAACATGACAACAAACCTCATATACAAACTTTATTAAAGTTCACTTTTTATGTCTCACTTCACATTAAGCAAGTTTGTACAAATGCATAAGACACAACATGACAGACTCATGCTTCGTACTGTGTATGTCTCATTATATTCATATCTTTACGGATTTATATTTGATAGATCCGTGGCGTCCACCAGCTTCCTAAAGTCTATTTTCACCAACCTACTCACCTCGCACACCTAAATAGCTCTCGATTTGGGAAAGGCCAATGAGTCATAGTACGAATACTCAAAGACTCCATTATCGATAGGACCTCTTGGCCAACCGAGCTGCGCAGGTCGGGAATATTATATGGAACCGTTTAACTGGTCGTTCTGCTCCTACTGTCACTGCTACAAGTGGATGCCGACAAGTCTCGGAAAAGGAAGAGACCGCTGTTCTTTGATGATTAGTAAGTCGCATCATTTTCCTCCTTTACTATTCCAGCCTCATCCGTCCAATCATCTTCATCTGTTCCATCAGCATCCTCCTCCTCCTTCTGTAGCCCTTTCAGTAAAACAAATCAAGGCCCCACTCACAAGAAGTAAATGAAGAAGACGACATTCTAAAGACGCTGGATTCATAGACGGCACTTATCCACTAGTGTTAAAACATGTTAGAATAGTAAAAGAAAAAGTATGTCCCAACTCTTTGAATAACATAAGGTGATACTACGTCTTAGAATGAATATAAAATTTATGTTCTCAAGAATGGCCAATATGAGTATATATTCATCAGTGAACTTACCTGGTGTCAAAAAGTTCGAACAGAATCCCTGTAAAATCTAGAAAACTAGAAAATTCATAAAACTAAGTAATTATTGAAAACCGCTTAATCATAATATTAAGCGTTTTTCAAAAGTAAGTTGCATTTTATTAAGTTTTTTGGATTTATGGGATTATATATGGACCCTGTTATGTTATTTATGACACCAGGTATATCTACTGATGAATATATGCTGTCATTTGCCAAGTTTAAAATGTTTACATTTCATGTTTATGCTAAGATGTAGTATCCCTTTAACAATTAAACAGATTAATGACGAAATAAGGACATATATCAGACAGAAAAGAATCCAATTTTAATCATTATCATCATCATATTTAAAAAAAAGACAAAAAATATCATAAGATAAAAAAAACAAATTAGAAGATAAAAATACAGATACAAGATAGAAATATTGTTGACGAGCTGCAATCACCTTGACGAACACCTGTTACTGTCGAAAACCAGTCAGATAATATTCCATTTAGCTTAATGCCATTTGACGAAAAATTAACCATACCTAAAAATTC
>NW_008709009.1:0-1789 GCF_000327385.1 Lottia gigantea
GATCTTGAAGATATAAGAATCAAAGACTACGACAAACGCCATGTCCCTCTGAGATGAAATTATCTCTACGTTGCTGATTCTGATTTGTACGACTAGTTGTTGTTTGACGGTATGGATTATTGCCACCCTGCAATACTTGTAATGTCGGATTGTTAGATTGCGACTGACTGTATTACACACTAATAAAGATAGGAGCTATAAGAAACATCCGACATTCAGACGTTTTCTCTCAAGTGGTATATTATTTTTCAGGGCGGGTTTACAGCTCTTATTATGGCTTCTCAAGAAGGTCATCTTGATGTGGTCAAGTTATTATTTGCTTATTCAGCTGATGTTAACATAAAAAATAAGGTATGTTTTCTCTGCATCCTTTAAGAGAGTCCACAAAGTTTATCTGGAATTTAGGTTTGTCATCTCGGTATATCACAGACCAGGATACCAAACAAGTTCTTGAATTCGTTATTTATCGTATTATGCTATTTGATCCAGTTTAAGAAACTAAAATGAATACAAAATTGAGTGTAGTCTAGTGATAAAGAGTGTTACAATACAACTAAAGCTATACAATATAATAATATGGAACCTATACCTATAAGGTATAATAATAATAGTAGTGTGTAGTGAGTGTGGTCTAGTGATAAAGAGTGTTACAATACGTCTAAAGCTATACAATATAATAATATAGAACCTATACCTATAAGGTATAATAATAATAGTAGTGTGTATTTAGTGTGGTCTAGTGATAAAGAGTGTTACAATACGTCTAAAGCTATACAATATAATAATATAGGACCTATATCTATAAGGTATAATAATAATAGTAGTGTGTATTAAGTGTGGTCTAGTGATAAAGAGTGTTACAATACGTCTAAAGCTATACAATATAATAATATAGGACCTATATCTATAAGATATAATAATAATAGTAGTGTGTATTTAGTGTGGTCTAGTGATAAAGAGTGTTACAATACGTCTATAGCTATACAATATAATAATATAGGACCTATAAGTATAAGGTATAATGATAATAGTAGTGTGTATTTTCCTTATTTAAAACCGACAAGTTTTCATGTGATCTCTTTAATTGTCAATATCCTGAAGTAAAACTTCGTCTAGTTATTTATTCTTTTCAGGATGGTTGCACAGCCCTGCTTAAGGCCAGTGAAAATGGACATGTAGATATTGTAAAAACATTGTTAGAGAGGGGTGCTAATATAAATGTTGTTTCTAAGGTAAAGATGTAGCTCTGTATAGTTTAGGTCTAATAAAGAAAGAGTGTGTACTCTTTCGGATATGACAACAAACTTGGGCTCTGTACATTAAAGATCCCTCAAGAGTGAGATATTGAAAAAGAAATGGATAGGCTAATGCAACCAACCTTCATTGCACACTGCATGATCGTTCACTACCCCAATGTGAAACTCCGTTTTATTTCAATTCTTCAATTCTTATATCAAAGTTGTTATACTTCATCAATTTTGAGAATCAGGGAAAATATTATACAGTAAAAATGATGGAAACTATAAGAAACACTCAGACATTTTCTCTTAAGTGGTATATTATTTTTCAGAGAGGGAACACAGCTTTAAAATTGGCATCTCAAAACGGTCATGAAGATATAGTGAAGTTCTTACTTGATAATTCGGCTGAAGTTAACACCCAATCTCAGGTATGTTGTCACTGGGTTTGTCATTCCCTTCAGAGAGTCCACATGACTAATAATTGTTCATAACTTTAATTCATTTTGTATCTAGGTTGGTCAAATTTGTATCTCTTTCCGAGAGTCCAC
>NW_008709010.1:0-2406 GCF_000327385.1 Lottia gigantea
CATTCCTATCTACTATCTAGATAAACCTATATTCCTCATCTACTATCTAGACACACCTATATTCCCCATCTACTATCTAGACAAACCTATATTCCCCATCTACTGTCTAGATAAATCTATATTCCCCATCTACTATCTAGACAAACCTATATTCCCCATCTACTATCTAGACAAACCTATATTCCCCATCTACTATCTAGATAAACCTATATTCCCCATCTACTCTCTAGACAAACCTATATTCCCCATCTACTATCTAGATAAACCTATATTCCCCATCTACTCTCTAGACAAACCTATATTCCTCATCTACTTTCTAGGCAATTTTATATTCCTCATCTACTATCAAGACAAACCTATATTCCCAATCTACTATCTAGACAAACCTATATTCCTCATCAACTCTTTAGACAAACCTATATTCCTCATCTAATATCCAAACAAACCTACATTCCTCATCTACTATCTAGACAAACCTATATTCCTCATCAACTCTTTAGACAAACCTATATTCCTCATCTAATATCCAGACAAACCTATATTCCTCATCTACTTTCTAGACAATTCTACATTCCTCATCTACTATCAAGACAAACCTATATTCCCAATCTACTATCTAGACAAACCTATATTCCTCATCAACTCTTTAGACAAACCTATATTCCTCATCTAATATCCAAACAAACCTACATTCCTCATCTACTATCTAGACAAACCTATATTCCCAATCAACTCTTTAGACAAAGCTATATTCCTCATCTACTGTCTAGATAAACCTATATTCCTCATCTACTTTCTAGACAATTCTACATTCCTCATCTACTCTCTAGACAAACCTATATTCCCCATCTACTATCTAGATAAACCTATATTCCTCATCAACTCTTTAGACAAAGCTATATTCCTCATCTACTATCTAGATAAACCTATATTCCTCATCAACTCTTTAGACAAAGCTATATTCCTCATCTACTATCTAGATAAACCTATATTCCCCATCTACTCTCTAGACAAACCTATATTCCTCATCTACTTTCTAGACAATTTTATATTCCTCATCTAATATCCAGACAAACCTATATTCCTCATCTACTATCTAGACAAACCTATATTCCCAATCTACTATCTAGACAAACCTATATTCCTCATCAACTCTTTAGACAAACCTATATTCCTCATCTACTATCTAGACAAACCTATATTTCCCATCTACTATCTAGATAAACCTATATTCCCAATCTACTATCTAGACAAACCTATATTCCTCATCTACTATCTAGACAAACCTATATTCCCAATCTACTATCTAGACAAACCTATATTCCTCATCAACTCTTTAGACAAACCTATATTCCTCATCTAATATCCAGACAAACCTATATTCCTCATCTACTTTCTAGACAAACTTACATTCCTCATCTACTATCTAGACAAACCTATATTCCCCATCTACTATCTAGACAAACCTATATTCCCAATCTACTATCTAGACAAACCTATATTCCTCATCAACTCTTTAGACAAACCTATATTCCTCATCTAATATCCAGACAAACCTATATTCCTCATCTACTTTCTAGACAATTCTACATTCCTCATCTACTATCTAGACAAACCTATATTCCCCATCTACTATCTAGACAAACCTATATTCCCAATCTACTATCTAGACAAACCTATATTACTCATCAACTCTTTAGACAAACCTATATTCCTCATCTAATATCCAGACAAACCTACATTCCTCATCTACTATCTAGACAAACCTATATTCCTCGTCTACTATCTAGATAAACCTATATTCCTCATCTACTTTCTAGACAATTCTATATTCCCCATCTACTGTCTAGACAAACCTATATTCCTCATCTAATATCCAGACAAACCTATATTCCCCATCTACTGTCTAGATAATTCTATATTCCCAATCTACTATCTAGACAAACCTATATTCCTCATCAACTCTCTAGACAAACCTATATTCCCCATCTACTATCTAGATAAACCTATATTCCCCATCTACTATCTAGACACACCTATGTTCCTCATCAACTATCTAGACAAACCTATATTCCCCATCTACTATCTAGATAAACCTATATTCCTCATCTACTTTCTAGACAAACCTACATCCCTATCTACTATCTAGATAAATCTATATTCCTCATCTACTATCTAGATACACCTATATTCCCCATCTACTATCTAGACAAACCTATATTTCTCATCTGATATCTAGACAAACCTATATTCCCCATCTACTATCTAGACACACCTATGTTCCTCATCTACTATCTAGACAAACGTACATCCCTAACTATAATCTAGATAAACCTATATTCCTCATCTACTATCTAGACAAACCTATATTCCCCCTCTACTATCTAGACAAACCTATATTCCCCA
>NW_008709011.1:0-1344 GCF_000327385.1 Lottia gigantea
CACTATTAACCTACTCATTACATCTATAGTAATAACTGGTAACGTAATCTTTACATCTATAGTAACAACTGTAATAAATAATATACACTGTTAACCTACTCATTACATCTATAGTAATAACTGTTAACCTACTCTTTAAATCTATAGTAATAACTGTAATAAATAATATACACTATCAACCTACTCATTACATCTATAGTAATAACAGTAATAAATAATTTACACTATTCACCTACTCATTACATCTATAGTAATAACAGTAATAAATAATATACACTATCAACCTACTCATTACATCTATAGTAATAACAGTAATAAATAATAAACACTATTAACCTACTCATTACATCTGTAGTAATAACAGTAATAAATAATATAAACTATCAACCTACTCATTACATCTATAGTAATAACAGTAATAAATAATAAACACTATTAACCTACTCATTACATCTATAGTAATAACTGTAATAAATAATAAACACTATTAACCTACTCATTACATCTATAGTAATAACTGTAATAAATAATTTACACTATTCACCTACTCATTACATCTATAGTAATAACAGTAATAAATAATATACACTATTAACCTACTCATTACATCTATAGTAATAACTGGTAACCTAATCTTTACATCTATAGTAACAACTGTAATAAATAATATACACTGTTAACCTACTCATTACATCTATAGTAATAACAGTAATAAATAATAAACACTATTAACCTACTCATTACATCTATAGTAATAACTGTAATAAATAATTTACACTATTAACCTACTCATTACATCTATAGTAATAACAGTAATAAATAATTTACACTATTCACCTACTCATTACATCTATAGTAATAACAGTAATAAATAATATACACTATCAACCTACTCATTACATCTATAGTAATAACTGTAATAAATAATTTACATTATCAACCTACTCATTACATCTATAGTAATAACAGTAATAAATAATATACACTATCAACCTACTCATTACATCTATAGTAATAACTGTAATAAATAATTTACACTATTCACCTACTCATTACATCTATAGTAATAACTGTAATAAATAATTTACACTATTAACCTACTCATTACATCTATAGTAATAACTGGTAACCTAATCTTTACATCTATAGTAATAACAGTAATAAATAATATACACTATCAACCTACTCATTACATCTATAGTAATAACTGTTAACCTTCCCTTTACATCTATAGTAATAACAGTAATAAATAATATACACTATCAACCTACTCATTACATCTATAGTAATGACTGTAATAAATAATTCACATTATCAACCTACTCATTACATCTATAGTAATAA
>NW_008709011.1:2616-3622 GCF_000327385.1 Lottia gigantea
GGAAAATCGTGGCTCTTTGAAGGAATTGTCACTAGTTAGTTATAATGAATTGATATTAAAGATAAATACTAAGAGAAGTTAATTATACCACCCGGTATCCCTACAACGTGTTTTTCTAGACTTATTTATAGATCAAACATTGTACACGAAAATAGGTGGAGCATTCTGCCGTCGTTGCCGAGTTGGTTGCTCATGAAATATGGGTCAAAGTGAAGGATTCATAAAGAAAATCAAAATAAACCCATTTTAATTATTTTGTAGAATATCTGAAGAAACATCTAAGACATAAAAAAAAATTTTTATCTTTGACGAAATTCGGTGTTGAACCCTAATATCCACGAAAATAGGTTACACCATTGTATCCACGAAAATAGGTTACACCACTGTATAATTTGGATCGTGTAATAGGCCTTTTCACGATAACGTAGCGCCCCCTGCTCGCGCATGCGCACAAACACCTATGAGTGGCTAGCAACACGGATGTAAACAAACTCGGAACATTTTCTTGATGGCTGGCATGGTTATGAACCTACCGATGGTAATTATTCTCCTACCATTTTTGCTTACAAAGAGACGGAGAAGAACGTGTCGCAGGTTGCGAGAGAATCTAGACATCTAGTTCGTGAAAAGTCGCAGGTTAGTTTCTTTTTGTATTTTGAAGAAAAAAAAAGAGTGAAAATAATCAAGAGAATCTCTGAATCTGTTAAAAATCATCATCATTTACAATTATGATTAATGGCTTGTAGGCCCTAGCCTACTACATGTAGCCTATTGATTGATGTCTATTTATAATTTAAATGTAGATCTAGTACTATTAGGGGGGTTTCAACCCTTGGAAATATCAAATATGCATTATATGGCAACTATCATTTCCACTAACCACAGCAACCTGCCCATTTACAATTTTGATATGTTTCTGATATCTTACCTAATAGTCAATCTGTAATTAAATCCGAATATTTCCATATTGTGCATATTGACCTGCTTCGCATATATTTTCTATGAA
>NW_008709012.1:0-972 GCF_000327385.1 Lottia gigantea
TCTCAGTCTTTTTATCCCCAGTAATTAGTTTAAAGACTTACTCGATGCTTGAAGCTGGTGTATCCAAAACAAATAAATGCTGTTTGCTGTTTCTGGAGACCAATGAAGATTATCAACTGTTTCGAATTCTTCTTCGTAGGGTGGTAAGATTGTTGCGCTGTTGATACTGGACTCCATCATCATGTTGTTGAGGGTGCTGAGGTTCTGTTGTCCTTTCTTCGAGATTTTATTTGAAATGGGTATACATGTGAAGAGGATCTTGGATTTCGGGGAAGGGAGGGTTTGATTCTCCCAAATGTACAGGCCTAGGGTGGGGCAGACACTTTATTTAGAAATTAGGATTAAGGGTCTTGATATTGGGTTTTCTTCTGTTCTTATTCTGATCTGAAATTAGAAAAAATAACTCGCCCGATGGGCGAGAAGTATAGTATCTGTTATGTACTGATTGTTTTTAGTTTGCTATGAACAATATTATCATTTAAGTTCTTATTTTTTGAATATGCAACTATCATTTTCTGCTTATAGACATGGGGGAATTTCTCTTGAAGGCTCTTATAGTGGGCATGAACTATCTTGCTTGCTCGATTGCTGGTTGTATTAAACGGGACAACAAAGGGTGCTATGCCTACATTATGATGAATATTTAGTCCTATAGGTCTTGCTGTATTCAATGTCTCAATCCAATGGGCCTCCCTAGATTGACGGAATTTGGTCTTTTCATCTTCGGGCAAGTCAATTTCTATACGCTCAATTGGGATTAGGGTGAGATCGTCTATTGAATGGTCGTCGAGGTTGAAATGATTAGAAACAGGCTTGTCTTTCTTTAATTTGATGTCTGACCTATGAGCATTAAAGCGAGTTCGTAAATTATTCTTAGTTTCTCCTACATATTGTTTGGGGCATTTCTTGCATGAAATTAAATATATTACATTCGAATGTTCACATGTTAGATGTTCCTGGATCGGTACCTTT
>NW_008709012.1:1023-1470 GCF_000327385.1 Lottia gigantea
GCGTCCGTAAAAAAGTGTGTCAAATGGACAGAGGGGCAACACCTCACGTTCCCACTCTGCCATGAAAAGGTTTGCGTACGAAGGGGCGAATCGTTTGCCCATTGCTGTCCCTGAAGTTTGTAAATATGTTTTACCATTAAATGTGAAATCGTTTCGACTAAGACAAATCTCTAAAAGCTGTAGAATTGCATCGTCGGGTCTGTTTGGATCTGGGTTTCTATTAAAAGCTTTACGAACTGCCGTTAAACCAGTAGTGTTATCGATATTGGTATACATAGAAGAAACGTCGATAGAAATTAAAATAGCATTAGAGGGAACTCGAAGATTTTTTATTTTATTGACAAAATCGGTAGGCGCGATGTTGGCATGCTAGAGGTAGTAAGAAATGATCAATGTATTCTGACACTGCATATGACTCACTACCACAGTCAGATATAATCGGGCGGC
>NW_008709012.1:1520-3349 GCF_000327385.1 Lottia gigantea
AGGTTAGGGGCTGACATTTAAAAAGTGTTTAGTCTCTTAAACCAAGGTCTATTTGCTGCATGCTGTTAAAAATAAATAATAAGAGCAGGTTAATGCTGCTATCCTGGCAAGATTTCCCTCATTGCGCACTACATGGTGTTTGCCCAAACAGGTGCAAAAATTAATACGTTTAATTCTATTCACATTGTTTATATGTCCACTTAACAGAGGTTATTAAAGGAATACTTCCTCTTGGAATGAACTAAAAAGAAAAATTCTTAAACTCGGTGAATAAGAGTTTATAATCATTAGGTAACTTGTCTGGTGTCTAACTATACTGCATAATCTGATAAATCCAGAAAACTACCTTATAAGTTATAACTACTACAAGATACACAAAATATTAAATATAATATTACTTTTATCAAAAATTACTTAGTTTTATGGTTTAATTGATTCTGTTTGTATACTGTAGACAGACACCATTAATGAATATATACTCTTATTGACCAAGTTTGAGAACTTTTTTTGTTGGTATCACTTTAAACACGTGGTTATGTCATATGAAATGAGTTGCCTTGGCAAGGGGAATTTTTAGTCTGCCAACATACGAAACTATCCCATTATTCATTTCCTACTTCATAGACGAAACTTAGTGAAATTGTTTATTTTTGTCCAGGGATTGTTTATTATTGCCCAGGGATAATTGAAAATTATTGACCATGTTTTTGAAAATGCCTTCAATATTTAGCTAGTAAACACTCTTTAAATCACTATTCTGAACAGATTTGTAACAAACTTGATGAAATTATATATTATAACCCAAGGATATCAAAAAATAAAGTTTTTGCCCGTGTTCTTTAAAACTCATTCAATTTTTAACTTCCAGAAAGCACAGTTCTCGATTAATGATCGTTCGTGTCAACCTCTCAAACTACTTGTCTGCCATTACAATTGTGGAACGTATATGTTGTCACCCATGTTCGTTGGTCTGTGGGTCTATCCACAATTGGCAATTGCTCGTAAACACTCTACAGGGCACAATTCTTCACTGATTTGGACCAAACTTATAGAAATGATTTATTATCTCCCAAAGAAAATCAAACGACTCAAAAATATTTAATATAAATTATTGCCCTTGCTCTTCAAAACACGTTTGACTTTTAGCTGTAAACAATCTACAAGGTATTTTGAAAAAACCTGCTGAAATCATTTATTATCACCCATGGCGCAACCGTACTGAAAAAAATCTTAAAATATTTAGTATGTGTTGTAGCCCTTGTTCTTCAAAACCCGTTCCATTTTTAGTTTGAACCCTATTGAAAATCCAAAAGTATTAATATTTGATTTCGGGGAAGGGGTTTGATTCTCCCAAATGTACAGGCCTAGGGTGGAGCAGACACTTTATTTAGAAATCAGGATTAAGGGTCTTGATATTGGGTTTTCTTCTGTTCTTATTCTGATCTGAAATTAGAAAAAATAACTCGCCCAATGGGCGAGAAGTATAGTATCTGTTATGTACTGATTGTTTTTAGTTTACTATGAACAATATTATCATTTAAGTTCTTATTTTTTGAATATGCAACTATCATTTTCTGCTTATAGACATGGGGGAATTTCTCTTGAAGGCTCTTATAGTGGGCATGAACTATCTTGCTTGCTCGATTGCTGGTTGTATTAAACGGGACAACAAAGGGTGCTATGCCTACATTATGATGAATATTTAGTCCTATAGGTCTTGCTGTATTCAATGTCTCAATCCAATGGGCCTCCCTAGATTGACGGAATTTGGTAGTTTCATCTTCGGGCAAGTCAATTTCTATACGCTCTTTTTGATTCTCCCAAATGTA
>NW_008709012.1:8558-12618 GCF_000327385.1 Lottia gigantea
TCTTTGATTACTTCTCACAGTTATGACTCTTTTCGTCTTTTAATTCATTGATCCCATAAAATATTAAATTGTTTTGCCTTTGTTTATTAGCTACAATATCCATATCATTTCTTATAGACATATTTTCATCTGTAAGCGCACCTATCTCTTCTTTAATTTTCACAACTTCGTCTTTCATATTTCGTTCTTGAAAGATTGAATAGACATAATCAAGTCGGACATATCGCCTGTCGATTGTTGTGGTTCTGTATAGATTAGTTGTCCCGTACTCGACAATTGGCTTTGCCTTGTTGTTGGTCCTGGATTAGACTCCACATCGCTACATAATAACAATAGTACATTTGCAAATAAAAGCATACTCACAGTCATATTTCTGATTTTTAGTCCTGGCGATTTGAATTTCTTACAAGCTATTCTATGATGATACAATCCTATAATCATTTTCCAGTTTTCAATATCAGTTCCCATTTTTTCCACAATAGTTTATAGTCAAAGAATATTAATCCGATATAAATAGAGAAATAACAGTTTAAAATCCGCGGTTTTTCAACTAATGGTAGAGATCACTGGAGTGTGGAGCAGTCTTGAATTGTGAGCATGGATTCTGAAATGTAAACTGGTGAAAGTATGAAAACTAATTATTTTTTATGTTTTAATTGATATTCATGAAACAGACAGATCCCACCCGCATTCCCCCACCCACCCTTTTTCTATTCACTTTCTTACTTATTATAATTGAAACTTGACCCATCTTCTTCCCCTGGCCTCTTCAACATTATCTTCTCTCTCCCTTTCCTTTGAGAGCCGCGGTGGCTCAGTGAGTTAGACGCTTGCTCGCTAACCTGAAGGTCCAGGGTTCAATCCCGGCATAGGTCGAGATAATACCTTCGGATTTTTCAACCCGGTTTCCCCCTGTCAGTGATGCAGGTAAGAGGGGCTGACATGGAAAAAGCGTCTAGTCGTTCGGATGGGACAATAAACCGAGGCCCCGTGTGCTACAGGCTGTGCACGTTAAAGATCCCTCGACAGTTGGAAAAGAGCAGGCTAATGCCGCTGTCCTGCCAAATATCCCTCATCGCAACCTGCGTGGCATGGCGTTGCACGTCTTCATTAGCCCACATGGTGCAGAAAACACACAATTTGGCTTCAGCTGGAACCTAATTACCCTTCCGGAAATTGAATTAGGGTGCCTAATTAAAATGTTTTACTCACCTTATTTTCATAAATTTTCAACTGTGGTTCTTACATATTCATTTCCATACGTAACAAATTGTTGTATTAGTTAAAAACCCAATGTATGACATTCTACAGATTAATTGAACTTAGCTTGAAAACACACAATTTGGCTTCAGCTGGAACCTAATTACCCTTCCGGAAGTGGTGACGAGCAGAAAATAGTCCCCTTGAAAATTGATACTATTTTAAAAAGATATGATGGACCTGTGTTAATTTGACATTTATTTGCAAGATAATTAAAGTAAATTTTATAGCAATAATTAACTTCTATCTTTTGTCAATAATCAATCAAGTTCTCAAAATGGCGAAAGAATATAGTTTTTTGTTCAAAGATATAGTTGCAAAGCTTTTTACTTCGTGTAAGTAGTTTATTTTAGATATATTGTGTAGCTAGTAAACCTCTCATTTTGGCTTTTTTGGGACAAAAAAAGAGTTCATTGAGTGCATGTAGTAATTTAAAGGTGGGGTACCGCGAAATTATGATCATAACAAGTCATGTCATATTTTGAGTCCACGTATCCAAGGCCCACATCTCCCATTCAAAAAATATATGTGAAAAAAAATGGCTGAGGTTTGGAAGTACCTTAACAGAGATGAAGATGTTCGTTTTTCGCATGCATATCATAAACTTATCAACTTGTAATTATTCATATTCATAAATGTATTCAATTTGATAAAATATTTCAACTTTAACCATAGTGAGTTATTTAAAACAATGTAATTTCTATCAATAAAAGACTCCAATACTAACAATAGTTGTTTATTGTGACTAACTTTGAACTTGCTAATATATAACGGTTCATCAGATGACGAGTTATGGAAATTAACTTGGACAAGCAATCAGCAGATACATGATGACTTCATGCCGTAGTGTTCCGACAACCCCTGATCAAAAAATCTGTAAATGTTAGAAGAGATCGTATAAACGGTTCTAAAAGACCCTCAGATGAAAATGAAGAGAATACATAATCAACCAATCAACACGGTAAGAAATCTAACTCATTTTGACAAATAAACGTTTCAATGAACTACTGAAAATGGTGACTTGTCCCGGTAACCAAATTACCACTACCCACAAATCAAATCTAGAGCAGAAATTAAAAGAAAATGTGGCTGATATTATAGACAATGAATTGCAAAGGGAATTGAAAATTTATAATCAAGAGTCGAGAAAAACATTTGTGATAAAGTGCGTGAGGAAATTAGCAAGCTTAAATCAGAAATAGAACTTCATTACAAGGATTATCAAATAAAACACTAAGATTAGGCTGAATTTCACTCACTAAGTTAAGACTATTAGTAATACACCTTGAGGATAGAAACGAGGAGTTGCACCCTGATCAAGTAGTGTCTAAAGTGAGTGACCTCATCAAAAATAGACGTAGACTTGACTAGAATAATATAACCTATGTTGAATTAGAAATCAAAGTACATAAAAACCAAATCACCTAACCGTCAGCAGTGATCACTGTAGATAATGAAGGAAATAGACAACTAATCTTTCAGAAGAAACGTACACTGAACAGTTCTCTTCAATATAAAACAGTTTACATTAAGCCATTCTAATCGAGAATTTCATTCACAGCGCGGGCAACAAGAGATTACATAATATATAAATATAACAATTTCTACAAACTAATAATACAGGTTGCATATAGATATATATAATGTTAAATAATTCGATTTGTTAAACAATTAATTATATTATATTATATTTACATTTCAATTTGAAGAGATTGGTATTGCTAAATTATTTTATTTTTAATGTTGTCTTTTCGATAATGTAAAAGAAAACCTTCATATTTGATAAAACTCGTATATTATTATAGCTAAATAAGTTTTTTTATTTTATATTTTGACAGATATGTTATATAATATTTAGGAATGCATTTAATTCTGAAAAATAATATTGACGGATGTTCACATAAATAAAAATATAGTGGTATTCATTATAATATAGTGGACATGTCATCTCTCGGGATGTTATTCCATCTTCCGATTTCAATAGGTAATTTTGTATTGGTGATTCTAAATTTACATAAATATATTCTTTGAAAAGAGTTCAATTTCAGCAGATATTCTTCGCTGATAAAGTTTTGTTTTATCAGAGAAGATATTTCTTCTCTAGAAGAAAAACTAATATCGTTGTTCCATTTTTGAATAATTTGATCCTGAGTTTTGTGTTTGATAGAATATTAAGAAATTTTGTATTCAGAGATGATATCGATTGGTTAGATTATATATAAGAGAATCCGTTTTGATCAAGTATTTGTTTTATAAATTCTATATATCTGAATTGTTTTCGACCTGATAATGTAACTGCAATATAAGTCTATATACTTTTTGCGACAATGTCTCTGAGTTTGGGTCAGCTAGCATGGACCAAAACACAATCACGCGTTGTTTGATAGTTAAAAGGATAGGAAATCTGCCTGTTTCTCCATAGATCATATAATTTAGCGTTGTATTTCTAACATCTATAATCCGATTGCTGTATTGTGTGTGAATTTTTTCTAAATCTGAGCAATTCTCATACCCCCAAATTTCACATCCATACAGTAGAATCTACAAAACTAAAGTACCACAACATATATATAGTATGACTATTGGAAGTGATACATTTCTAATTTTCCTATTTCGTGCAAATATCAGATTTTCTTGACTGGTCGATAAGTTGTTTTCTCTAAACGTGTTTGCTTTCTAACAGTTATTTTTTTTAAATTGTTTACGTTCCTTAACGCAACATTCTTTAAGATGTAACTTTTACCTATTTCCATTTGATCTATCAAATCTCCATAAACGGAAATATTATCTTTATATCTTC
>NW_008709012.1:14846-17065 GCF_000327385.1 Lottia gigantea
TGTTGTAATCTATTATTTTCAACTTGGGTCTTTATTTTATTCTTAGCTTTGATATATTCTTTATTTCTTTTTAAAATATTATTCCAATCGCTACTCATTTTTAAAAAAAATAAAATTAACATATGTCGATCATAACTCTTTCACCCGCGGGTTTTCTAGTATTTACAAATACATATCCATGTTCATCTGGGTTTCTCCATTGAGCTTTACAAACTTTTTTGAATGTATCTGTCCATTCCGTGATTTATCGACTGAATGATTTGAGATACATCTTTATCGTTTAATTCGAATAATAAAAAACAATTTGCATTTTTTCTAATGAACATAGAATCCATCCCGTAAAAAGATTGGGATTGGTATATGCAGTGACAGTTGTGGTGTCTTCCTTTTGTGAAGAATTCTTGTTGAACAGCTTGATTTCTTTGCACAACGCAGTCGTCAAACAATATTAAGTTCTTTCGTTTGCTATCAATATTAGACAAGTCTAGATCATTAACATTTTTCGTAAGAAAAACTTTTATATCCGTTGGATTCTTTCCTTCGATGTAGTTATCTATGATATCTTTTATTTCCACTTCTTCTTCGTTTTCTTCGTAATATTTAAATAGGTCTTGAACATCTTTCTTTGGTAGATATTCTAAAGCTTTGAGGAATTGGTAATACGATTGCTCTGGTGTTGTTGTGTAGATATACAAAGAATCGAAATCTAAAAGGTTAGGTGTTGTCAACATGTTAAAAGTGAGATGAGTTTTCCCAGAACCGGAACTACCGCATATATACATGAGCATTGGGTTATTAGGAAATATTTCTGAATGATTAAATTTTTTACCCATTTTTTATTATTTTATTTTATTCCAAAAATCACTCCTTCTCCTTTATACTTTGAAAAAAATAATCCTTCTCCAGTGTGTATATTTTTAAAAAATATTCCATTACCCTTATGTTTGACTTTGATTTCTCCTGTGTCAATACTATCTACTAATTTATTTAATCCTTGTTTAACAGTTTTCTTGGTTTCTTCCCCAAATCTTTTTCCAAATTCTTTTATTGTACCTCTCATTTCTCCCACTCCTGAACCTTTGGCTTCCTTTTCCATTATTAAATTATGTCTACGTTCTTTAGCGGCTTCAGCATCAGCTGCTTTCTTTGCGTTGGCAGCTTTGACTGCGGCAGATATTCCTCCAGTAGCTGCACCCGCCGCTGCAATAACACCAAATATTAAAGGAAGGAAAGGTAAAAATCCACCTTTTTTGTGGGACTTTGCTTCTGCAAAGTCCCAGTTTGTTATCATATTGTCAATTCTTTTTGACAACGCCCTGCATTGTTTTCTAACTGTTTATTTTTTTTTTCTTCATCCCGGGAGCTTAGTTCTGGGAAACGGCAACGGGTACGGCAAAACGGATTTCACCATGTTTTCTAACCTGTGAGAATTGTGGAATGAATGTAAAACGAAAATTTTCTGAGCAACATGAAGCGACGTTCGCAACAAACAGAAAATCGCCTCTAGAGGGCATGTTTATCAACCGATTTTGATGGGGTTTCTTTCATTGTATTTCTTGTAACAAAGGGCAAAAATAACATATGCATTATATTACCAGCCTTAATACAAACTTATTAAACTAAAAAAATCCGCACCGGATGTAACATGTTGGCCGCCATTTTGGTTTGCCTCATTTTGCAGAAATTGCTATTCAGAGGCCATTTTTCATCCGATTTACATCTTCATATTTACTGTGATGATAATTTGTGACCTTGTCTATCTGATGACCTTTTGACCTTTGGGGTCAGATACTTATTTCCGATTTTACAGGGGTCTAAATATGGACCATTTTGAGCCTTTAAAGTGCTCTATCTCGGTCCCTAATAGAGATATGGCAATAATTCTTTCGATTTTGTAGTGTAGAGATTCTCAGCTTTCCATAGATATATAACATGCATACCTTACATGCAAATTCAAAACTCCATTCACTTAACATGGGGTTATTATTAGATAAATCGGCTAATAGACCTTTTCACGATAAAAGCCGCGCATGCGCATAACTACCCTTGAGTGGCAAGCCGTCTGTTTACATTCGATACAAGATGGCGTCCATCGATAAATTGAGAAAATTGAAACTAACTGATTTGAGAGTTCTTGCAATCGAGAAAGGGATAGATGCCAATGGTAAAAAGAAACAGGAGTTGATAGAAGACTTGTTAAACAGCCAGGTTCCAACTTC
>NW_008709012.1:17115-41213 GCF_000327385.1 Lottia gigantea
AACTTTATCAAATATTAGAGACAAGGAACAGAAACTTACTCTCATCCTTACAGCCCCTACAGTGTTTTATATTTTTAAAATAGGCCTACTAGATATTTGATTTAATCTCAGATTAAACAAGTCCATAACTTACCAAGGTTTGTTGAGAAAAATCAACACAAGAATTTTTTTTTTTCAGGTCAATGATACAACAATGTATGTGAGAGCTCTGTGTCAGGCATCCATGAAGAAGATGAACTACCAAGTTTTTATTTGTTTCTCAAAGGAAAATGAAGAGCAACATTCCATAGACTACGCTTATTGTCAGTGTCCAATTGGGTAAGTTTCATAGACACTACATAATACTTATGATGAGATGAACATTATAAATCAAAATATGTGCTAGAGTACCTGAAAATCTGATAGAACAGTGCTGCAGTATGACTGTAAATGTAGCTTCAAGCTTCACAAAACTAGTACCAGAATAACATTTTTCATACCTTATGTGTTTTTTGACCCAAGGCATTGTTTGGACAGACAGAATGATATGGAAAAGACCTTAACTGCACTACAAGGTCTAAAAGAGATTTTACCCAGAACAGGTAAATGATAATAATCAAACAAAAATAGAATTAATGTTTGCCACTCCTGTATTCTGCAAAAGAATTAATTTTTTATTCCATTAAAGAACTTATATGTGCAAAGTATATTTGAATTTTTAACAGTGGGCCTACAGTATTATATTAATAAAAATTTACTTCATTTATTTAGGAAATAAGACAATGTACTAAAACATGTGTAACTCTATCAATTATATTTTTTAAGGTATGTCACATTTGTGGAATATTCCTGATCCAGTGCCAGATATGTGTATGGAGGAAGAAGTTGAGACAAGCATTAATCCACTTTACCAACAAATGATGAAGATGCTTTATACAGAGGGTAACTGTAAGTAAAATACAATATAATATAAATAAAGTGCACACATTATATAAATATAAGAATATAATATATGTTATGAAGTGGAAAACATATAGTTAACAGTTATTTAATTCATATATACAATTCCATTTTACCAATTATAAATCTTGAATAAATGAACAAATAAATGCATCAATAGTTATGTTTTCTCAAGTAAATAAATGGGCTAATTCCATCCAATAATATATATCATTCATACACCCATTTGTACCTGTGCAAATGAATTAAATAAACAGGTTAATTGGTAGATAACAAGTTATCGCAAACTAGGTAGTTGTTGGTAGTTGGATTGGTTCAATTGGGTGGTTCTGTGTTGTTGTTTTAGGAATTAAATAAAAATTATACAACTCTATTTATACATACAGTAATCAGTTTTCATTATGACGTACATTTGTCTTGAAAATTTCTATATTACAGTACCACCATCCAACATTGACATGGAGCTTGTAAAGTACATAGAAGAATATACCCAAAGCCAGAGGCTTTCTAAAGAGTGGATTAAGATGCACATTGGTAGAGTAACCAGCTCATTGTTTGGGGATGTAATGTCTTCAGGTCCAAGTCCAACATCTTTGATAAAACAGATAGTTGAGGGGTCAAATCTTGAAAAGTAAGTTTTCATAACATATTCATATTGAGTTTATACCTAAAACATAGTCTATATCTTTACACATACCCGCCCCTCCTCCCTCTCGTATGAATATATGTCCCCAATCTGAATCTGCCATATACACAATTCTGTTTATCAAGTGGTCAATTGCGTTTACACACTAATAATGCTATTGAAACCAATATTTAAATATTGAATATTTAATGGCAAGTCATTCATAACCATTTATCTTCTATTTAGGTACACAAACCTGCCTGCAGCTGTGCAGTGGGGAATTGACAAGGAAGGTCAGTCCAGAGATCAGTACAAGAAGATTAAGAAAGTCATTCATAAAGTCTTTGAAATCCAACCAACTGGTCTGACTCTATGTGGAAGCCATGCCTTTCTAGGTGCGTCCAGTGATGGCAAAGTAACTGAAGGGGATAATGTAGGTGAACTGGAAATTAAGTGTCCATATTCTTTAAAGGGTACTCTAATCAATAAAAAAGAGATTCCAGAGATAATGGCCATGGGAGACAAAGCTTTCTGTCTTGAAAATACAAACACAGGGCAAAGACTTAGACATTCCCATAAATATTATGCTCAGGTACAGGGAGAAATGGCAATAATGGGTTTACCATGGTGTGATTTTGTAGTCTGGACAGGGGCAGAAAAAAACAACATATGCATTGACAGGATAAACTTTGATGCCAGCTATGTCACTAAAATGATGCCTAAACTACTTGCATTTTACATGGAGCATATTTACCCTTTTTATTACAAGTAACATCAGATTTTGCTAATTTCTGGGCTTGTACAGAGATATTCCAAGCTGTTTGGGTGTATTGGACACACTGATAACATCGATTTGCACCATTCCAATCAGATATCTGTGGTTCTTAAAGTTCCACTACAATTAAGAGTTTTATGATGTTACTATCGCAAAAGCTGCTAATAAAATGCTTAGGTTGAGTGGCATTGTCAAAAACTGATTAAAAATTGGAATGGTGAAAATCAATGCTATTTGTTTCTCCCAATACACCTAAAAAGTTTAGAAAACCTCATGTTCTGAATTGACAGCTAGGTATTTGGAATAGAAGTAGACATTAAATTTTTTCTACACTTTTGGCATTTATTTCATTTATATTTGTACATAACGTATCCAGTATCTTTAAATTAAATATCAATCAAATAATAACAATGTCTATGAACTATTTTAATCATTATGAACCAGAATAGGAATGAAAATATCAGTAGCTACGACTAGTAGCCTCTATAAAGAAATATTACGTCTTAGAATGATCTGTAAATCTAAATTATCAAACTAGGCCAATAAGACAAAAAAAATAAGCAAACCTTTCTTTAAAGGAATATTACCTCTTAAAATGAATATAACTTTTAAATAGTTCTCAAACTTGGCCAATAAGAGTATACATTCATCAGTAGACTTGCCTTGTGTCATAAATACACAACAGGATCTCTTTAATCTGATTAAAATAAAATTTAGTCATTACTGAAGCATTAGTTTTATGGATTATCAGATTATACAGGGGTTTTGTTGTATATTTATGACACAAGGCAAGTCCACTGATGAATGTGGAGGCCAAGTTCGAGAAATATTTAAAATTTATATTCATTTTAAGAGGTAATATTCCTTTAAAGATGGGTTTGCTTATTTTTTATTGTCAAATTAAGCGAACTATTTGATTAATTGGTGTTTCTAATGAATTATCATGTATTCTTAATCTTATCATTATGTTCTTATTGCATATAATTACGAGTTTTAACCAATCATAAATGTCTGTGTATGTACAGTCTGGATAAACAAAAAAAGATCTTTCGGTAACTCAATTCCCTGGTAATTCTGTTCTAATTTAGCTTATTATGAATTATGTACAAGACAAACTGGTATTTTTCCAATCATTAGAACACCTTTACTTTATATTCATATAAATATTCGCATTTTCACTAAATGAATGCAAATAAAATATATATTTTTTTGCATGAACTATGAAAGAAAAACAGAGTTTATTTGTCTTCTACAAGGGCTACATCAAAATTTGTAAGCCAGCAACAAACTTGAAACACTTTACTAGCAATGGGTGACATAGACAAAGGTAAAACTCCATCAAAAATATGAAAGTTTTTAACCCGCCCAATGCTGCGCTCAACATGTATTCTCAGTTGAGCAATCTCTTGAGTCAGATGAACATCCTCTACTGAAAATTGATGACTTTGTTCTCTAAAAGGTGGTATGTTCAAAGAACATCCTTTCTTACTTAATAGGTCAGTGATAGTAAAACCCTTGTCTGCCATTACAGAATCCCCTGTATCTAACATGTCTAAAAGACCAGACTCTTCAGTTATCTGTCGATCTGACACACGTCCTCCCCACCCTTCAGAAACAAGAGAAATTACACCTGATTGTGTTATACTGACTAAAAATTTCATGGTATTATGGTGCTTATAATTTGAAAAAGTCGACGTTTGTGATGTGAAACTTGAAGGTCTTTGTATAAAAATTTCTGTACAATCAATGATAATACGTGTATTGGGATATTCAATGCGAAATTGACTGGGCATTGTTCTTTGGACAATATCTCTACTTGGAAATGGGTTTAAAAAATGTAATTCTTTGTGTAAAAGGCAAATCCATGTATAATAATATTTAGAAAAAGTTCCAACAGCAATATTAAATCTGTCTGAAATATCTTGAACAAAAAGACCTAAACGATTTCGCATTAAAACAGCTAAAAATTGATCAATGGGTTTTAAAAATGTAGTGTGGACACGTATTCGGTCATTAGATATATTACTTTCACCTGTCCAATAAGACATCCTAGAACATTTATCCTGAAAATAAGTAAAAAGCCATAAAAAAAATACCAAAAGTTGGAAGATAAAACTTTGTTAGACCATCATTGTCAGCAATTTTCGAAACACTCCACTTTTCTTTTTTCAGTTCCATTCTTGCAGCTTTCAATTCTTCTTTTAACCTGTTGTTCTCCTCTATTATCACTCCAGTATCACACTGTGTACCTGAAATATATACAGCACACATTGAGGGTGCAAGCAACTTAAATCTTTACACCACATATCTGCTTAATTAGGCCAATCATCACAACTTAATTGAGATTTGTTATTGTGCAGGTCTCAAGCCCTGGTAAATGAGGAGAGGACTTTTCTAATTAACAATAAAATAATAATTAATCTTCCCTTGGCCTCATTTAGGTTTTTGGAATCGTTGCAGGAATCTGCTCTTTGGGCCCTGAACGTAACTCGGACACACCTATCTCCATGCAAAATTTCAAGTTCCTGAGACACTTAAAAAAGACCGTTTGTTCTTGGACTCTTGGACTTCGTAATTTTTTTCCAATTTTTATCATAGTTCTAGCGCATGGGGCAGGTTATTGGGACATTTTTAAATCTAGGTCAGTGTTCTAACAATAGGGCAAAGGTTTTTGAGACAATTTAGATGTAAACAAAGGTTTTTGCGACATTTTTCCCTCTTAAAAAATCCACTTGCTAAGTGATTTTTTTCTCAGCCCCAAATTGACTTGTAGATGCGACAATTGCACTCTCAGCACCGTTTTAACGAGCCCCACAATCTAGCAGAGGCAGATTTTCCAAAATCTAACTTTTTGACCAAAATATCCTGTAGGGCCTTTTTGGGCTAGTTATAGTACATGAAAAGGGCTAGGGCTAGGTGAGAAAAGAGAGAATCGGGGTGATTTCAGGTGTCAACTTGCACTCTACTCAAACATGTCAGCTGTTAGAAAATGAGTGGCAGAGAACGTTAACTCACAGAAAAGGGACGCGTTTTGGGTTTTAGGGTCTTAAGGTTTTTGCGACATTACTCTTTGAAGATGGGTTGTGAATGACGGGGCAGGTTTTTGAGACATCAAAGGTCAATGTGCTTTAGTTAAGTGGGTCAGTGTTATAACAGTAGGGCAGGTTTTTTACACATTTACTCTTTAAATTTAAAAGGTTATAAATGTAGGGCAGGTTTTTGCGACATTACTTGATGTTTTTAAAAATTTGGGCTGAAATTGAACTTTTTTTAAGGTTTTTTCAACTTTTCCGGATAAAATGGACAGCAGGGATTTCAACAATAGAAATTTTTTTTTTAATTTTCTGACCCTTTAAATTTTTATTTTCAAATTTCTGCATGAGTTACTTCCCGTAATTCGTTCCAAGTAATTCTTTTGTTTTTTTTTAAATAATCACTTGGCATGCCCTAGTCCGGGGGTGAAGAATTTTTTGGGCCTTACCATCTTATTCAGCACATTTTTTTTACTTAAGTCCACATAACTTTTCGATTTTTTAATTGTCTCTTTTACCTACCAAAAATTCAATAAGTGAAAGTAGGTCACACAGCACTCTCAAGCCTATATAAAGGACAGCAACTCACATTATCCTAATCAACAAGAAATACCATGATCAGAACGAGTTTGGAAGAATGGAGGAGACCGAGTAACTCACGCCACACCATCCAGGGCCGAGTTTCACCGCCATGTCATTCGACCCGACCAGATCTAACGAAGAATCAACAACCAAACCAACAACACCGAATCATCCAATTTGATCCAATCCAACTACCAACTACTACGACTACCAACAACTACCTAGTTTGCGATATCAGCATCCGCTGGAAGCGAACGTTAACTTGTCATCTACCAACCATTATCCTAAACCATAATTAGTTCGACACTCGTACTGTGAACAACTAATTAGCTCTCTCTCTAGTCTGGATTGGTGAAATTGGATTAGCGGATTACTGTCAAGTATCAATTAAGTATAACTCCATTAACTTTTGACACCTGCCACTAATTTGTGAGTTCGTTCCTTTTTATTCTTTTCTTTTATCTTTTCTTTGGGCGGCCGACAATTTCTTTGGCGGAAGAAATTCAAGCTGTCCTACAAAGCTTTCACTAGGTTTCGTTTTGTTTCGTTGTTCTCTTTTCATTTTCATACTATCAATTTTTGCACAGTCTGCAAGGCATTCTTGATAGCTATCTTTTATCTGTCTTATTGTATTGTATCTTATATTTTGTATTTGTACTAATCAAACCTTCAATTTCAGCTAAAATGGCCTCCCAACAATCCACCAAGGTTAGCTATGCCGATATTGCGAGTCGGCCAGCTGCTACCATGCAACCAAGGGTAGCAAGGCCGAAGTTCTCCAACATCGTAATAGTGAAGCCAAGCGGGGGCAAATCTTTCGGCAGCACGAAGTCGAAGGTCATCGGCGACTTCATCCGGAAAGAGTGGAAGTATAGCTCTCTTCCGTAGGTCAAAGTCCTGGCCAATGGCAACGTGCGGCTGAACTTTGAGTTCCTGGCAGATGCGGTTTATGCTGCCAACCAAACCGCACTGTGTGGGATGAAGGTGGACTCGGCCATGTCCACCTTCAACAAGACGGAACGGGTCGTCATTTATGGCGTCCCCTCCGAGTACTCCGAGGGTGAATTGCTGGAGGATCTTAAGCTCCACAATCACGCTGTAGAGGGTTTATACCTCTACAAACCTCGGGAGGGCAAGTCCGTTAGGACTGTCCAATTAACATTTGCAAGCGGGAAAGTACCTAATGGTCCTCTTCCCCTTCTTTATTCCAGGTACCAGCTCCACCCTTACATCCCCAAGGTATGAAGATGCCAGAAGTGCCAGAGGTTGGGTCACCAAAGTTTGCTGCGAAAAGTGTGGAGAGGGGCACAGCACCAAGCTGTGTAAATCCAAGAAGGTACGGTGTGTGAATTGTCGGAGTGATAACCACTCCAGCAACTCCGCACAGTGCCCTTCGTTCCTGTCGAGAAGAGCGGAAATAAGGATACAACACACCTACAAGGTATCCTCCCAAGAAGCTCGCCATCACGTCTCGGCCAACACGGTGCCCGCTGCCCCCAAGCCCGTGGTCGAATGTCCCAAACCTGCCCCGGCTCAAACTCCGAAAGGATTCACGCCGGAGTTCAAGGACGAGTCTAAATTTTTTGATTTCTGTTGTAGGTTGGTTGCAGTAGCAATTAGTTCCAGATCCAAGGCTGGTGAAATCAATCCAAAGGACGTCATGGATGCAGTATCAAAAGTATGTGCCGACAATGTCACGAATCTACAACCACCAAATAAGGATACCAAACCAAAGAGGAAGAGATCCAGCACGGATGTTCCGAAGACTGACGTAGTGGGTCAATCAGTGGAAACGCCAAGAAAAGTAAAGGCGGTATCCACGAGTGGCCAACCTCGCCAGTCAAGGAGCATTTGCAGAAGTACAGGCTCCAGACCCGTGACTGAGCGCTCTAGAAGCACTTCGCTAGCTAGACCACTGCCCACTGGCTCAGTAACGGAAATGGACGTAGAGGTTTTTACGGCACCCCAAACCCCATGCTAAAACCATACTGATCCATAAAGTCATTAATTATTTTACATTCAATTTCAGGTTCATACAGCTGGACATCAATGGTTTGAACGTACCTGAACGAAACACCCAACTGGTACAGCTACTACAAAGGAAGCAGTATGATGCCGTTTTTCTCTAAGAGTCCAAGCTCGGTTCAAGGAATAAAGACCCTATCATCAATGGTTATACTTTGATCAGATTAAACAGACCTAATGCTCTCAACCATCGAAGTGGTGGAGGTCTGGCCATCTACATCAAAAATGGTATATCCCATAGTGAGGTTCCTCTGAAAACCATCGCTCCTCTGGAGGCACAGGCGGTATCCTTTACCGACAAGTCAAAGGTTTTTTCTATCGTTAATATTTATCGACCCGAAGTCAAAGGCAAACCTCAACGTTTCAGTGAATATCAGTATGTTTACGATCAGTTGCCCGGGACCGACAATATTGTGCTTGGCGATTTTAACTGGTTAGCATAAATGATGGTAGCATTACTTATGTTGGTGCAATTGCTCCTCTTGGTTCGCATCTCGATCTCCCATTAGTAAGCAGTCGGTTAGCTAAAGACTGTACGTGGGAAGCAACCAGTGAGACCCTTGGAAGTGACCATGTTGTCATTGAAATCACGCTGTCACGCAATGTTGTGAAGGAGGAAGTCATGTGTCAAGGCAAATGGAGACTAGGGAAGGCTAACTGGGATTTCTTTAGGCGTCATTTCACTTGTTCCAAGCTAGATCTGGCAAGGGACGAGGACGTCTCTAGTTTTTCTGGGAAGTTGACTCAGGTTATTACTGATGCTGCTATGAGCTCTATTCCCCGGACTAAGGATGACATTGCACGTAGGTCACCCAAGTTCTGGTGGTCCGATGAACTCCAAGCTACCGTGGATACTCGCAAGCGGGCTCTACGACGGTTTCAGAGGAAATCGGACCGTTATACCAAGGCAGAATACTTAGCGGTCAAGGCTTCTACAGCTGCTCTGTTGCGTGAATCGCAAACAAAGCACTGGCAGGAGTTCTGCAACTCATTAAATGAGAAGACCAACCTAAGATCTGTCTGGGGTAAAATAGACTCAATGCTTGGTAAAAAATCTAATTCTTCCATTCCAACTCTTTGTTACAGGGATTTCACAGAATACAGCAATGAAGGAAAAGCCAATTTGTTAGCCAAGTGTTATGCTGACGGCAGTGCTGAAACCAACCATACCAAAGAATTTCTAAAGAACAAGAAGACCTTCTACACCAACCACACTCCAATTCATCATTCGCCCTTAGAGGATGAACGGGATCTTAACGCTCCCTTCACCCTCGACGAGCTGAAGAAAGCACTGTACAGTAAGAAAGACAGCGCTACTGGTGAAGATAATATCAAGTACAGCATGTTAAAGGAGTTACCAATGGAAGCGTCTACAGTTCTACTAGAATTATTCAACAAATCATGGTATAATGGTACAATTCCGGAAAGTTGGAAAACGGCAATGGTCATTCCTCTACCAAAACCGCAGAAAGATAAAAGTCTATGCAGTTCATACAGGCCTATTTCTCTGACCTCGACTCTATGTAAAACATTTGAGACGATGGTCAATAATAGACTTAGATACCACTGTGAACTAAATGGTCTTATCGATCCCAACCAAAGCGGCTACAGAGAGAAACGGTCAACAATGGATCAAATCGTTCGACTTCAACACGACATGGCCGCCCAACTCGGAAAGAAGAACTACTTCAGTGCAGTATTCCTGGATTTGTCCAAGGCCTTTGACTTAGTCTGGGTTGATGGTTTGCTTTTTAAACTTAATAAACTTGGCATTCGGGGTCGCATGTTCAGGTGGATCCAAGACTTCTCAAGGGATCGCCAGATACAAGTGAACGTCGCCAATTCTCTCAGCGAGAAGCACTCGTTGGAGAATGGCACCCCGCAAGGCTCTGTTATTAGCCCTACCCTCTTCAGCATCATGATCAATGATCTGGCCCTGGATTATGTAAAGCATATAGAGCTCTCGGTTAGCACGGCTCTATATGCAGATGACAGTTCGATATGGACTGGTCACAATGACCTCAATAAAGTTAAATGGCGTATGCAAACTGCTCTGAACCAAGTTGCTAAATGGGCAAACGACTGGGGCTTCATTATTTCGGAAGCTAAAACCGTCGGTTTGTTCTGCAGCAGAAAGAAAGATCACGACAGTATTGACCTTAGACTGAATGGTGTGAAGATTAAGCATGAGAATTCAGTAAGGTTCCTGGGAGTACACTTTGACAAGTGTCTGACTTGGAGTACGCACATTGACTATATCTGTAACCGGTCTACAAAAATCTTAAATGTTATGCGTTATGTTTCAGGTACCACATGGGGAGCAAACAGAGAAACTCTAATGATGATGTACAGGTCACTGGTTCGCTCAGTTATTGATTATGGTTGTATTGCCTATGGTAAAGCAAGTGATACTCAACTGAAGAAACTCGACGTTCTACACATGAAAGCTATACGTATTGCCACCAGGGCAGCCGTAGGTACGAAGAATGAGGCGCTACTTCAGGAGGTGGGAGAGAAACCCCTCTCTCTTCGGAGGGAGGAGCTATCTCTCAAATTTTGGGGGAAACTTCAGTATTTGTCCGAAAGCTGCCCAACGTATTCCAGCATCAGAAGATTTACTCGTGTCGGAAATAACCAGAAGAATCGGAGTATTTCTTACGGGCAAGCGGTCACTGATCTATTGAGAGAGCATCAGCTCGATCAAGTAACGATCCTTTAACGACGCCTATCGGCTACTCCGTTTTGGAAGGTTACCAACCCGACAGTCAACACCCAGCTGATCCAGAGTACCAACAAGCACGAGAACCCAGTGGGAGCAAGAGCTCGCGCCGACCATTTGAAGATCTACACCGATGGTTCCAAGAGTAGTACCGCAACAGGTTACGGTTTGTGCATCCCAGCAAAAGGCATCCGCATCAGTAAAAGGATCCCCCCGCACTGTTCAGTGTTCACAGCAGAACTTTTTGCCATCAGGGACGCGGTAGCATGGCTGTCCGTCAATCACACGGAGCATGCCGCGATTCTATCCGACTCGCTAAGCAGCCTCCAATCTATTTCTCTCACCTCTTCTAATTGCAGGTCAGAAGTTATTTCCGAAATAAGAAGAATGATCCACAACTACCAAACCAACAACAACCAGAAGATTGAATTAGTGTGGGTTCCATCGCACGTCTCCATTCCTGGCAATGATCAAGCAGACCGTTGTGCAAAGGAAAGTCTGAGTCTGGAGGATATCGAGCCTGTAGAATACTCCTACTCGGAGTTCTGCAGTATCGTATCTTCAAGGATCAACCAGAAATGGTCTGACATGTTACGGAACCTCGACACCGCAAGATACCAGATTGATCCGAAGATACCAAACCAAACCAAACCAAACCATCCATGTGTAGCCATCTGCAAAGTGGCAACCAGACTCCGGACCAACAACGTACTACGAGACCATCAGTTCAACACCATTAAATGTCGCTGCGGCCACGTTGCCACAAGGTCGCATGTCCTCATTCAATGCACTGAACTGAAACCCGCTCGTAAGCCACTACTAGAGTACCTGGAAACCAACGGCATACCACTCACCATACAGAATGTTTTGGCTACCAACAACTACCTAGTTTGCGATATCAGCATCCGCTGGAAGCGAACGTTAACTTGTCATCTACCTACCTACCTACCTACCTACCTACATTATCCTCACTTGCAGTTGAACCTTCAAGGCTCTAACGTCCTTCGTGCTCTGCATTCACTTCTTTACGAATTTACAATTTTAGAATAATACTACACACTCCCTTACATATAACATAATATAATATAATAATATTTGCGTCTTTTTGAGCTTGGTGTATGTATATCTTATGATCTATTAGATGTAGAACCTTGATATTTGGAATACAAGTAGACACTTTAAATATGAATTCACCTATGACAAAAAAACATATGTGGGTGTGGCACATCCGGGTTGAATTACTAATTGTTTACATTTTGGGGCTGGGGCATAACTCGCATAGGATGCCTTTGTTCAATAAGAGACTTTGCACACAATTACCTCATCCTTTTGGCCAGTTTGTGTTAACAGCTCAGTTGTTTCAGCTTTATAGTTTCAAAAAAGGAACGGGTTTTAACATTTGGATATTTTCATTTTTCGATTTTGACCTTTGTTGACTTTTGTTGACCTATATCTTTTGACCTCTATTATGTAGGAACTTTTGGACATTTGGAATATAACGTAACATTTTGAATATTAATTAACCTATTCAAAAAAAATTGAGGTGGGCGTGGCCCTTCCGGGTTAAATTTCTCATTATTGACATTTTTGGCCAGGGGCATAACTCGCAAAGTATAGATTTATTCAAAATGGAACTTTGCACACAATTACCTCAAATTTTGAGCAACTTTGTCTTAGAATTTCAATTGTTTTTGCTTCATAGTTCAAAAAAAGGAACAGGTTTTGGAAATTCAAAATTTTCAATTTTTGACCTTTGTTGACCTTGACCTTTGTTGGATCAAACGTCATTGGCATTGGCTATCTATTTATACTTTTATATTTGCTGTCCTATGCCAAGTTCCGGTTTTATAGTTAGCAATTTGAAATTTTAATGGCGTTTATCTCTTGATCTTGACCTTTTTAGACCTTCTCCTTTACAGGATCAAAGGGTATTGACCTTGGCTATCTGCTGATACTTTCATTTGTGAGGTCTGACGTCCACTTCCGGTATTAGAATCTTCTAAAAAATGAACATTTATCAACTTTACACTGTTCTTGCGCTTGATCTAATTATCGTCGAAGGTTGATTTTTTTAGGGTCTTTTGCATTTTGCAACATTTGCAAAGTCCCACTCTGTGCCACGATCATTAAATCTAGGTCATAGTTCTAACAATAGGGCAGGTATTATTGACAGTGGTTCTAACAATAGGGCAAAAGTTTTTGAGACATAAAAATGGCTTTTAAAAAATTTTGCTGAAAAAAGAGTGAAAAAGTTGCAAATTTTGGGTGACTTGTCCAAACCTGCTATCTTGGAGACTGAAAAGATCAAATAAAGTCTATTTGAGAGTCAAATATGCCTTTTTATTGACTTATTTTAGGGTTAGATAGGGTAGGGTATATCAAGTTTCGGGGAGTTAAAGGGAAGAAAAGGCATATAAGGGAGTGAAAAGAAACAACAAGTCATTTGAGAAAAGAAAGCCGTATGATGGAAATAAGGAAAGAGAATTATAGAGATATGGAGAGGGGGAGAGGAGGAGAACAAGGAGGGCGCATGTAAAACGGCAGGAGTGGAGAGAATTTTTCGAACGTGAGGAGGAGGCTGAGAAAAGGAGGGTGGAAAGGATAGCTATGGGGTTTAGGGTTTTGTCGTGGTTAAATGAGGCTGAGGGGGATAGGGTGGAGGAGAGGAGGAGAAGGAGGAGGGCGGATGTAAAACAGCAGGAGTGGAGAGAATTTTTCGAACGTGAGGAGGAGGCTGAGAAAAGGAGGGTGGAAAGGATAGATATGGGGTTTAGGGTTTTGTCGTGGTTAAATGAGGCTGAGGGGATAGGGTGGAGGAGAAGGAGGAGGGCGGATGTAAAACAGCAGGAGTGGAGAGAATTCTTTGAACGTGAGGAGGAGGATAAGAAAAGGAGGGTGGAAAGGATAGATTTGGAGATGAGGGTTTTTTTATGGTTGGATTCGGTTGAGGGGGTTAGGGTGGAGGAGAGGAGGAGAGAAAGGAGAGAAAGGAGAAAAGTGAGGGAGGAGGAAGATTCGAGAAGGGAAGAGAGGAGGGTACAGAGAATACAAGGAATAGAAGATTTAAGAAGAATAGATGATGAAGAAGAAGAAGAAGATGATAGGATGTGTTGTAAATGTTTGCTCTTGTAATCAGAAAAAAAAAATAAAAAAAAGTGTCTAAATAAGACAAAAAAACAAAAAAATAAAAAGATAAATCTGAAAAAAAAAAAATAAAAATAAAAAGATAAATCTGAAAAAAAAAAAAAAAGTTTAACTCAGCCATGATAGAAATATCATGCAGGTCTCAAGCCCTGGTAAATGAGGAGAGGACTTTTCTAATTAACAATAAAATAATAATTAATCTTCCCTTGGCCTCATTTAGGTTTTTGGAATCGTTGCAGGAATCTGCTCTTTGGGCCCTGAACGTAACTCGGACACACCTATCTGCATGCAAAATTTCAAGTTCCTGAGACACTTAGAAAAGACCGTTTGTTCTTGGACTCTTGGACTTCGTAATTTTTTTCCAATTTTTATCATAGTTCTAGCGCATGGGGCAGGTTATTGGGACATTTTTAAATCTAGGTCAGTGTTCTAACAATAGGGCAAAGGTTTTTGAGACAATTTAGATGTAAACAAAAGTTTTTGCGACATTTTTCCCTCTTAAAAAATCCACTTGCTAAGTGATTTTTTTCTCAGCCCCAAATTGACTTGTAGATGCGACAATTGCACTCTCAGCACCGTTTTAACGAGCCCCACAATCTAGCAGAGGCAGATTTTCCAAAATCTAACTTTTTGACCAAAATATCCTGTAGGGCCTTTTTGGGCTAGTTATAGTACATGAAAAGGGCTAGGGCTAGGTGAGAAAAGAGAGAATCGTGGCGATTTCAGGTGTCAACTTGCACTCTACTCAAACATGTCAGCTGTTAGAAAATGAGTGGCAGAGAACGTAAACTCACAGAAAAGGAACGCGTTTTGGGTTCTAGGGTCTCAAGGTTTTTGCGACATTACTCTTTGAAGATGGGTTGTGAATGACGGGGCAGGTTTTTGAGACATCAAAGGTCAATGTGCTTTAGTTAAGTGGGTCAGTGTTATAACAGTAGGGCAGGTTTTTTACACATTTACTCTTTAAATTTAAAAGGTTATAAATGTAGGGCAGGTTTTTGCGACATTACTTGATGTTTTTAAAAAATTGGGCTGAAATTGAGCTTTTTTTAAGGTTTTTTCAACTTTTCCGGATAAAAGGGACATCAGGGATTTCATCAATAGAAATTTTTTTTTTTTGATTTTCTGACCCTTTAAATTTTTATTTTCAAATTTCTGCATGAGTTACTTCCCGTTATTCGTTCCAAGTAATTCTTTTGTTTTTTTTTGGCATGCCCTAGTCCGGGGTGAAGAATTTTTTGGGCCTTACCATCTTATTCAGCACATTTTTTTACTTAAGTCCACATAACTTTTCGATTTTTTAATTGTCTCTTTTACCTACCAAAAATTCAATAAGTGAAAGTAGGTCACACAGCACTCTCAAGCCTATATAAAGGACAGCAACTCACATTATCCTCACTTGCAGTTGAACCTTCAAGGCTCTAACGTCCTTCGTGCTCTGCATTCACTTCTTTACGAATTTACAATTTTAGAATAATACTACACACTCCCTTACATATAACATATTATATATATAAAAATTGAGTTGTTTTTTTCATATTGTTTATGATATTTGGTTTTTTATTCATACTGTTGGTTTTTTATTCATACTGTTTATGATATTTGGTTTTTTATTGCTTTTAGGCTTAGGTTTAGCCTCTTGGATTTTTTGTCTCTTTTCTCTTCCGGTAGTCATGACCGACAGCGGCATTGATTCTCAGAATATGTCTTCTGAAGAAAATATCACTTCTGTTGAAAATGTTGAAAGTTCTGAAGGTGGAAACCTCTCCGCAGCCAAGAAAGTAGAAAACAAGCCCCGGGCACCTAAAATCTGCCCACTGTGTGGTGCAATAATAATCCAGTTAAAACGTCATTTTACTGGAGTCCATAATTTGTCTGATAGAGATGCTGCTGTTTTAAGCAGCCAGGGCGTGACCGCCAAAACCGATAAAAAGGAGTGCCCGACATGTGGTAAATTCGTCACCGAATTGGGCCACCATCTAATTAGAACCCACCACATGTCGACCACCGATCCTGAATACTTCAGGATGACCAGAAGGCAAAGTAGACCTCGCACTCTTACACAGGAGGAGGTAGACGTAGAGACAGAGAGGGCACAAGGTCAGGACGAGGAGGAGGAAGATGACGAATCTGAGAAACCGAAACTCCACGGACGGAGAAACAAGGGTCTTGCTGCAGGCCCTGTCTTGGAAACCCTCGAATTATTTTTTCAACACCTTCAAAGGGTGGATAGGAAAGGCTTGAGTTTAAAAAATGCAAAACAACATAGAAACCAGGTGGAAAATATCTGGTTGAATTATGCTGGTGAACCAAGCATTGATAACTGGTCTAATCCAATCACTTACGAAAGCCAAGGGTGAGAAAATTTTGACACCCTCCACATTGAGGACATATAGTTTTTCTGCGAAAATGTGGGTTGAATATGTTAATATATTGAATGTGTCGTCTGCTATCAGACTGGAGAGGACGTCTACTATGAATGTAGGCTGCGCATGCTCATTGAAGTATATTTCATGCACGAGCTTCACTCACGTGACCAGGGTAGACCGACGCCGGACATCTTACACTCGAGTGAATATGTATTGCACGACATGTATTGCTGGCTTTTATAATAAACTGTATATACATTAGATGTGATAATTTACCTTAACAAATGGTAGCAGAGCGTGTAACGAATCTACGGATGTTATAAGTATTAGATGAAGCGTAAGTTTTATGAAGATTTGTAAACTTTGAGCGACAGTGAAGTGAGAAGAAAGTACTTTGAAGTTGAATTTGGAATGGCGGCCAAAAAGATAGTGGTATGAGCGAAAGAAAACGAAGAGACGTATATATTTTGGTGTTTGGATCTTTGTGTGTACAGGAAAATGGAGAAGAAGAATATACAGCTTCCACAAGAAATCCTCGCTTTCCGTCTACTCAAAAGAGCCAACATAACACCGGAAGAACGATTATTGGTTTTAACAGGGATGGATTACAACAAGATTGATAAACTGTATGAAGATGCAAAACAGTCTTTGAGGAAATTTAAAGGTGACACATGTCCAGGTCAAGTAAGTCAGTTTAATCCAGCCATAAAACTTGAATCTGCTTGTGTAACTGGAAGTCGAAATGAAGAAGCTTTCTTGTCATCTTATAATAGAGGCCCATTTAGGGAACCATGGTGTAGAGACGATCACTCGCATCGATCGAGAAGTAATCCTCCGGGTCACTTTTCTAGGTGACGAGGAACAAGACATCCAAAAAACTATAGAAGGTCGTACTCGCAGACAAGACAGTCAAACCCAATCGGCCATAATGGCAAAATTATGACTTGTAAGTCCTGTGGGTCATTTAGACATCTCATCGCGCAATGCCCAGATAGTTGGGAAAACCTGGCTAGAGTAAACGTTACTAATGAAGAAAATGTAGTTCTTTGGACAGGAAACAAGGCTGAAAATGTTGCGAAATTAGGCGTTGAAGCTCAGAACAGTGTGGTTTTAGAGAGTGCTTGTTCCAGTACGGTGTGTGGCAAGACATGGTTTGACAATTATGTGAATTCCCTTGATACTGGTGAAAAGTCGAAAGTAGTAAAAGCTAACGGAAGTAAGATATTTAAGTTTGGTGGAGGTACATGCCTGAAATCATTGGCAATGTACACTATACAGGCAACATTAGCTGGACATGATGTACTTATAAAAACTGATGTCGTTGAATCGGACATTCCTTTGCTCTTATCCCGTAAAGCTATGAAAAGTGCTCAGGTAAAACTAGACTTGGAAAATGACACGGCAGTTATTTTTGGTGAGGAAGTGATACTTAATTTGACCTCGTCCGGACATTATTGTGTTCCGATTGACAAATGTGATAAACTTAATGTAGAGAGTGTTTTTGCTATTAGAATTGATGAAAGTGACTACAAAAGTCAAAAAGAAGCACTGTTGAAACTTCATAGACAATTTGCCCACCGCCCACCAATAAATTAGTAGCCTTATTGAAGGATGCAGGATCATGGCGTCACTGTTTCCTGGACGTTCTCGAAGTTATATATCAGGAATGTGATCTGTGCAAACAATACGTCAAGACGCCCCCAAGACCAGTTGTGTCGATGCCCATGGCATCTAGATTTAATGAAAAGGTTGCTATGGACCTAAAACTTTGGCGGGGTTTATGGATTTTACATATAATTGACATATGGTCGAGATATACAGTGTCTTTATTTATTGCTAGAAAACGCCCCTGTGATGTGATAGATGGACTGATGGGACGTTGGGTGGCTGTGTTTGGTGTTAAGGGAGGAATTATGACTGATAATGGTGGTGAGTTTTCGGCTGATGAAGTACGAGAGGTAATGTCTAGTTTGGATGTAAAGTTTCTACAACGGCCGGACAGAGCCCCTTTCAAAACGGTCTATGTGAGAGGGTTCATTCAGTGACCGACATGATGCTCAATAAGCTAGAGGCCCAACATAACAATGTTAATAAGCAGACTCTGCTATGCTGGGCGAATATGGCGCGGAACAGTTTGCAAATGTGGAATGGCTTTAGTTCGCATCAATTAGTGTTTGGCACAAGCCCTAACCTCCCTAACTTGATGACTGATTCCATACCAGCACTGGATGGTCTAACAAGCAGTGAACGTTTTGCAGAACATTTGAATGCCCTTCACTCGGCTAGAAGAGCATTCATTGAAACTGAAGCAGATGAAAGAATACGACGCGCTCTCAGAAACAAAGTTCGTGAATCGGAACAAGTATTTGTAAATGGTGACCAGGTGTATTATAAACGGGAAGGCAAAGATCGCTGGCTTGGTCCAGGCAGTGTAGTGTTTCAAGACGGTAAAGTGGTTTTTGTAAGACATGGCGGTGTATTCATTCGCACTTCTCCTAATAGACTGATTAAGAAAAACAGTGGCATTGCGATAAAATCAGACACCAATTTGAACATTGAGAGTGCAACTGATACCACAAAACAGGACATTAACGAGATTCGTTTAGATATATCTGCTCCGCAAGATAATGTTCAATGTGTACCATCAGAAACATTAGCCAAAAATGATGGACTTTCTAGTGGCTGTGGTAATGATGCTATTGGTGTTAATCATAAAAATTTGCGCCCTGATGATGTGATAGAGTACAAGATAGATGACTCTCCAGATTGGATACAGGCTACAGTGTTAAATAGAGCAGGAAAAGCAACAGGTTCTTATAGAAATAAGTATAATGTTAGAGTTGAAGAAAGTGGTGAAAAGATGAGTATAAATTTAGACCAAGTTATATGGAAGAGAAGTAATGAAAATGTCAATGTTGTTATGGTGCCAAGAGCTGACCAGAAGAATCCAGATTGTGTGAAGGCTAAGCAGAAAGAACTAGAAAAGCTGAAAACGTTTAAAACCTATGAAGAAGTTGAAGATAGAGGACAGCCTACCATCTCAACTAGATGGGTACTGACACAGAGCGGTGGTGAGATTAAAGGTCGACTAGTTGCTCGGGGATTTGAAGAGGAGGATACATCCCAAATTGACAGCCCTACTGTAGGAAAAGGTGCTTTAAGAATATTTCTCACCATAGCAGCAAGTCTTTCCTGGACAGTTAAAACAACAGATATAAAATCTGCATTTCTACAGGGACGCAAACTTGAGCGAGATGTGTTTATTTCGCCCCCACCGGAAGCAAATGTGGAACATGGTACTATTTGGAAACTTAATCAATGTCTCTATGGTCTAAAAGATGGTGCTAGACAGTTTTACCTATCTGTTCGTGATGAATTACTGAAGTTTGGCTGTCAACAACCCAAGCTTGATCCAGCGTTGTTCTACGTTTACCACGATAGTAAATTGAATGGTTTGATCTGCTGCCACGTAGATGATTTTTTACATGCTGGTGTGACCAATTTTGACAAGGAGATTATGGATAAACTGAGGAACAGATTTCTCGCTGGTAAAGTAGAGGAGGTCATTTTTAAATACATTGGATTTAAGATTATACAGAGCGCTGGTGGTATAGTCATGGACCAGTCCGAATACATGGAAGATTTGGAGAATGGAATGCTGTCTCCGCAACGGGCATCGCAGAAAACAGAAACTTTGTCGCATAAAGAACAGAAAACTCTTAGACAACTAGTAGGAAGAATAAATTGGGCGGTACAAGGGTCCAGGCCAGATGTTGCCTTTGATATGATAGATCTGAGTACAAAATTGAAAACTGGTGAAGTGAGTGACCTTGTGCGAGCTATCAAAACAATCAATAAACTAAAAGGAACGACCGCAAAAGTCTTATTTCCAAAAATATCCGAAAAATGTGAAAATTGGTATTTGATTGTCTATTCAGATGCATCGCACGCAAATATAAGTAATGGAACCGGAAGCTGAGGTGCGCACGTTGTGTGGTTGATGGATGACAGTAACAGATGCTGCCCCCTCCACTGGAACGCAAACAAAATAAAAAGGGTGGTACGGTCAACGATAGCAGCCGAGGCCTTAAGTCTCCAAGAAGGCTTAGAAAGCGCGTATTACTATAGAATGCTCTTAGAAGAAATACTTCATTTACGAGATAAAACCATCCAAATCATTGCAGTTATTGACAATAAAGGTGTTGTAGAAGCAGTGCACAGTACAAAGCTTGTTGATGATAAACGTTTGCGCGTTTGACATTGCTGCTATACAGGAAAGTCTGCGTTTGAAGGAAGTTAAAACTATTCGATGGTGCGCTGGAGACCAACAGTTAGCCAATTCAATGACCAAACAGGGGGCTTCCGGTAGCTCTTTGCTAAAGGTTCTTAACAGTGGAATGATGCCAAGTGACATGTTCTAGGCATGGTATTTTGTGTGGGCATAATAATCCCAATGAATGTGAGTCTATCCTTTGATCATTCATATTATTTGTGATGTTATTCTGTGATATTATGGGGCAGAATAATCCCCGAGAACTTGAGAATAGTCAAATTCAATGATAGTACTCAGATTGTGAATGGTATAATCTCCGCATTGTATTGTATATACTAAAAATACAAACCAATATTTTATTATTTTAAAAAGACAAAAATAGTTATTTTTATTATATATTTTGCATTTGAAATTTTTGTTTTAAATTTCTTGTGCTTAAAAAAAAAAAAAGAAAAAGAAAAAAAGAATAATATAATCAATGTTAATATATTGAATGTGTCGTCTGCTATCAGGCTGGACAGGACGTCTACTATGAATGTAGGCTGCGCATGCTCATTGAGGTATATTTCATGCACGAGCTTCACTCACGTGACCAGGGTAGACCGACGCCGGACATCTTACACTCGAGTGAATATGTATTGCACGACATGTATTGCTGGCTTTTTTAAATAAACTGTATATACATTAGATGTGATAATTTACCTTAACAGAATATTTACGTGACAACCAACTTATTACATCCGATCAGAGGCAGGAAAGGGAGGTCAGTTTTAAATATGCGGACGCCAACCTTAAAAGGCTTGTGATTGTTCAAAAAGGGCGTTTGAGAGAAAAGACTAAAAAACTCATATTTGATCCCGCCGATTTTTCCGACATTAGAAGGCCTATAGTCAAGGCATCAAGGCCTTGGAAGATGCGCCACTGGGTTCCTACCCCTTACAGGGATATTCTTGCCGTACTAATGTACGAGCTCTTGATCGGTTCGGGTCGGCGCTGTGGGGCAGTACTCAATTTAACTGTTGGGGAATTTAGAGATGCCAGATTTATTCCCAAATCCAAGTGTCACCTCATCGAATCAAGCAATCATAAAACTGCTATGAGCGGATCCGCTCAAATGACGGTCGAGGAAGATAAATGGTGCATGTTTCGCAAGTATCATGATGCTTTCAGGCATCGGGCTCTCCCGGAAGAGGTTTTCTTTTTGTTCAAAGGGAGGAATCCTTTAGAAGAGACGCCTTCATCGTACATGGCTAATGTCCTAAATTCCAGATATCGAAAATTTTTACACAATATGGATAAATCCGTGGCGCCTACCAGTTTCCGGAAGTCAATAGTAACCAACTTATTGACATCCGACCCCTCGATAGCTCCCGACTTGGGAAAAGCCATGAACCATAGCACCAAAACGCAAAGGCTACATTATCAGCAGGACCTCTCTGCAAACCGAGCTGCAGAGGTCGGCAAAATAATTAGGAGCCGTTTGACTGGTCGTCCGGCTCCCACTGCCACTGTCACAAGTGGACAGTTGGAGGAGTCTGAAAAGTCTTCATCATCACCCACCACATCCCCATTTCATTTACGCCCTCATTCTCCCTATAGGACCCCTTCACATTCACCATCAGCATCACCACCACATTCCACCCAGTCATCATCACAGCCAGCAGCTTCTTTCCCCATTGAACTTAGCCCAGTTTTAAACTTGGAAAGGTTTGTAGTAGAAAAGGTATCATCTCTTACTCCCGAGGCCCTTCAAAGTGCCCCAATAGAGGATAGCCCCCTTTTCAAAACTAATTTAAAAAGGAAGAGACCGATGTGCTATGATGACGAGGAGGTGACATCATTATCCTCTTCCTCGTTTACTATTCCAGCCTCATCCCTTCGACCATCTTCATCTGTTCCACCCGCATGCTCATCCTCATCCCCCTCAACTAAGTCACCTTTAGCCCTTTCCGTCAAACAAGTCCCTGTGACAAGAATGAAGTGGAGCCCAGAAGAGGAAGAAGTAGTAAAAACCCACTTTTCTGGATTTATTAATGGCACCAACCCATTAGTAATTAAACATGTCCGAATTGTAAAAGATGAAGCTTGTCCGAACGCTTTGAACAATAAAACAATAAAACAGATATATGACAAAATCAGAACATACATTAGACAGAAAATATTTGAATTTTAATTATTATGATTATCATCATCATGATTATCATCGTCATCATCATTTTATTTAAAAAAAAAAAAAGTAAAAAAGTGTCTAAATAAGATATAAAAAAAGCTAAAAGATAAATCAAGAAAAGCCAAACAAACTAAAAGATAAATCAAAAAAAAAAAACAAAAAAAACCTGAAAGATAAATCAAAAAAAGCCAAAAAACTGAAAGTTAAATCTAAAAAAAAACCAAAAAAACTAACAGATGAATAAAAAAAAAACACCTAAAAAAAAAAAAAAGTTTAACTCAGCCATGATAGAAATGTCATGCAGGTCTCAAGCCCTGGTAAATGAGGAGAGGACTTTTCTAATCAACAATAAAATAAGGAAAAAATTAGGATTAAGGGTCTTGATATTGGGTTTTCTTCTGTTCTTATTCTGAAATTAGAAAAAATAACTCGCCCGATGGGCGAGAAGTATAGTATCTGTTATGTACTGATTGTTTTTAGTTTACTATGAACAATATTATCATTTAAGTTCTTATTTTTTGAATATGCAACTATCATTTTCTGCTTATAGACATGGGGGAATTTCTCTTGAAGGCTCTTATAGTGGGCATGAACTATCTTGCTTGCTCGATTGCTGGTTGTATTAAACGGGACAACAAAGGGTGCTATGCGTACATTATGATGAATATTTAGTCCTGTAGGTCTTGCTGTATTCAATGTCTCAATCCAATCCCTAGATTGACGGAATTTGGTAGTTTCATCTTCGGGCAAGTCAATTTCTATACGCTCAATTGGGATTAGGGTGAGATCGTCTATTGAATGGTCGTCGAGGTTGAAATGATTAGAAACAGGCTTGTCTTTCTTTAATTTGATGTCTGACCTATTAAAGCGAGTTCGTAAATTATTCTTAGTTTCTTCTACATATTGTTTGGGGCATTTCTTGCATGAAATTAAATATATTACATTCGAATGTTCACATGTTAGATGTTCCTGGATCGGGTACCTTTTATTCGTAGAGTTGCTTACAAAATAATGAGTTTCTGATATAAAGGGACATGTTTTGCATCTACTGGACAAACATGGAGCACTTCTTAAACCTGGAGGTACTTCGGCATAAAGTCTGTTTTTAGCTGCTATCTGTGCTAAGGTGGAATTTTTTATGTTTCGTAAAAATCGTTTAGAGTACCCACGCTCTTTCAGTTTTGAGAAAACAATCGTACAGGCTTGGTTGAAATCAGAAGATCTTGTACAAATTCGATGAAATCGTAAAACTTGTGACTTAATTATACCAGAAAAGGTATGTTTTGGGTGAAAGGAGCTCTTGTGCAAGAGTTGATGAGTATCAGTTTCTTTGAAATACACTTTAATATCCAGTTTATTTGTTTCTGCTATGGAATCTCCCTTAAAGACTGTGGTATCGAGAAAGTCTATGCTTTTGTCACTCACGTTTGCGGTTAGTTTGATAG
>NW_008709012.1:46581-48652 GCF_000327385.1 Lottia gigantea
ACAGGTGATGAAACTCACTGAAAACTCACTCAGTTGGCCAATGACAGAAGGTGACAAGGTCCAGTGAGATCAGTTGAGTTAAAGAGACTAAGAGAGGGCAATAATTAGTTAATAGTATAAGGCCAGTGTAATGTAATTAGGTGTTTATAAAAAACAGTAGTGGTGTATTTAGAGAAGATAACAAATAAATAAAACAACCAAGTTTCTTTAAAAATACACCCTATCACACATGTTAATTTATTAAGGAGTTCATAAAGGTTGTATTGGCGAATTTGCTTAACGAGACAAAGATGATGTTTGCCTTTTATGTCCAGCCTTGATATTGTTGCGATATGTTTTGACTGTTAGTTAATCGAGACTAAACACATGCTCTGAAGTTTATTATTGGACAATTGAGAGGTATCAGTTGACAAGTCTGATAAGTTTTGTATTTTTTTTTTACTTGGAAAAGAATCAAAATGGCCATGTCCACTCGAAACGATCTGTATGATCGTGTTATAAAAAAAAATTGTTGGGGTATTCCTTAAGAAAAGTATTAAGTTATTATAATAATGCATTCTTTCTTTATAAAAATGAGCTCTATAGCAAAAATATGTATCAATATTGACCTACTCTCTGGCCACACTGAGGTCTGAATTGAATTTTTTCTCTCATGTCGAAAATATTCAAAATATGGTTGTCAATTGCATGCCATGTGTCTTAGAACGCCTTCGGGTCCATGAAAATATATGGTTGGAAAATTTTCAATATGAAATAAATACATTTCCCTCCTAGAAATTTCATGTGAAAATGACCCACATTTCGGACTGAAATTTCCCTTCTGTAATATCATATTTCCAAATAAATATTTTTTTTAACAGTTGTCATTTTCATCAGTGCAAAGACAATCCAAGACTCTCAAAACTAATATGGGGTTAATATTTCAATTCATGAAAAAAAATAGGAAAAATGCGATTTTGAGCTCATTGTGGCCAGAGATTAGTAAGCACTTGACAATATTGTGGTGCATCATCGCTGTTGAGCATCAGACTATTTACTTTATGTTGTCCAATCACCTGCTTAAATCCAAAATCTCTGAATCTATTCTATTTCATAGTAACTATATAAGACTCCGTAGATTTGGCGGAGAGATCTCCGCGGTGAGTAAAAAGATGTCGAAGCCATGGCATTACGAAAAGTTATAGATTCATATAACATCCTACAAATATATTACAAAATGTAAGTTTTCGTTGGTAATCAAACATGTTTTAGGTTTTTGCTACAAGTTAGTTATAAATTGATATTTTATTTCAGGTTGCAGTGTTAGTTTTGACCACTAATGACTTGTAGCATATTGTGAACATATAATAAAATGGAAATAAATACGACCCATGCTTGGCCCACTTATCTAAAGGTGAATTTCAACATGATTATCCCCCTTTAGTGAAAAATACAGTAAAACTGAGTATAAGGGAACCTAGCTGAATTACACATTAGAATATAACAAAACAAGATAAAAATGAAATAAAGGACAAATTGATCAAGACCAACCAATCCTGGAAGTCGGAGTTGGTAATTAACAAGGGAAAAATGGTCACAGAAGTTAAACCAGGACGACGCCCTCTTGTACGTGTACCCTTGTCCAATGTCGCCCAGAACTACTAACAAGAGGAAGATGTTGATATCTGCACTGAAGAGATTGATTGTTCATTAGAAGTTTTACCATCTTTTAACAGTATTACTACTTCTGTACAAACAGATGGTATTATTTGTCACAGTCCAAGTGATTTTTGTTCAAGACTGGTGAAGACCAGTAAAATGTCTACTCAGACCGAAGATATTATTTTTAAGGAACAGTTATTCTATTTAAAACCTACATATAAATCTGTTTCCACTCAGCACACAACTGAATTTTCTAGTAGTATTTTGTAAACAGACAGTGACTCCAAATTTTATACTGGTTTTACACTTACAGTATTTTTGACCCTCATCTCTTCATTATTATCATTTCGCTTACCTGTTTCTGGGTTTTGCCTACAAGGATATTGCTCGCAGATTTAATATTTCATACCAGTTGGCCAATCGAATTTTT
>NW_008709012.1:55356-56403 GCF_000327385.1 Lottia gigantea
ATACCCCCCCCCCCCTCACGTCCTGTTGCTCAAAAATGTCAAAACCTTTTTAAACACCTTTACTTAAGAGGTGCACTAAGCAGTTAACATCGAACTCCAATGAACCCTGTGATATGAAGAAGATACAGCTGATAATTCAGTTTATGAACAATACAATGGAAGAATAATGGAATAATTTAGGAATGAATGTAGATTTTGTTATCGTTATGGGGAAATAAACGCTGGTTTATTATGTGAACAGACAAATGACCCGGCGATGCCTTGGATTTATGACCAGACATAATTTGCCTTGTTTGAAAACCAGTATCGTTCATGTGTTGAATGGCTGTAGCTCGTAAGCAATGTGCTGTGTATTTTTTTTTTTTTCATACTTTGAAAGAATTGCAAATATCTGAGATAAATGACCTAAAAGTATTATTCCTAATGGTTTGTTGTTATACCTACCATGTTTCATGACTTGTTGGAGTTTTGTTAGCATCTGTTATTATGTGATTGAATAATGATGTTGCAGTTGTTTTTGTTTTTGATAAGAAGAGTTTAAGGAGTTTTACTGGGCAGTTGTTATCACCAGTGGCATTCATTCTCTTATCTGGACTTCATTAGAATTTGTGCCCCCCCCCCCCTCCCCCTGATAATTTTGCTTTTCTTGCGTTTCATGTTTAAGTAAGCATACTCGTGTCCTTTTGCATTAAGTGCAAAGCCAAAGGAATATGAATTGAGCTGATAATGAAATTTAAGGTTACAAATGTACGGCAATCATATACTAAACATATTGGCGTAAAGCAATAGGGTTGATGTGTACAGTATTGTCGAAATATTTATGATACTTTTGTAAATCCACAACTTCAACAATATCTTTGTGTCTGGTAGCTCTTGAAGTTACATCTCTCATTTAAGATTTTAAGAGACCATCTAAACCTCGATTTGGTATCTGTCATTAACAATATCAATTTCTGAGTTTATATCTGATAAATGTCTATTTAATGCTGCTCTAATATTTTTCATTAACTTTGACATCGCCCAGTGTTTATAACAGCTCATCAGATA
>NW_008709012.1:56453-57349 GCF_000327385.1 Lottia gigantea
ACAGCACGGTCCTGTAAATTAACATTACAGGTAGTATAGTTAACTAAACACCATACAATGTCTATATTACCCTTCAATACAGCGTGATGTAAGGGTATTTCACCGTCACTGCCCTATTGGTTGACATCACAGGTACCACTCTCTATCATATTATTTACAGACCGTAGATCATTGTTGTTAATGGCATCAAATAAGGATGTAATTGTGGACATTTTCAAATCGGTCTGTAATAAATACAACAGTATACAATCCACAGTCTACATTAAAACAAGCCGCTCTATTTTGTCCACTCGACATCATAGGTGGGTTCATGAACAATAATGAGAACTATTTAGCTCTCCTCATAAACACAGATTTGTCGATGATAAATATTCTGTAAAATATTCTGTTAACATCAATAAATAAAATAAATGGAATTTTAAGTCTTACTCTCAGTATTAATCAAATGTTTGGATTTTTAAAGAAATAGTCTGATTTTCAGACTTTGTTCACCATTACATTCACTTTAAACTCATGAAATTTTAAATCGGACTCTAACTTGTTTTTTTGCGTGACTTGGAGAGAGATCGGTGGTTTTGACACCATGAACGTTATTATAACAACCTGTGTTGAAATAGTTCGGTTTGGAATGTTTATAACAGAAATAATTCAGAGGAAAATAGGAAATGGTATCATAACGTCAGGAGTAAGAACTTACCTTAGAACAGATACATTATTTGACTATTTCAGGGGAATTTTACGAAAAGCCCAAACAAATAATGCACCCTAACCTGGTTTTTCTAGTAGATACCGGCCAATATGATTTGAATGATTTAATTAGTGATATAGCCGAGGATGAAATTCGAAATGCAAAACTAAAATTAAAACGGGTATCGACAGAATTTGACCTGAATTAT
>NW_008709012.1:57399-59460 GCF_000327385.1 Lottia gigantea
CGATAATCGTTGACTTCCGATTTGTTTTCAAAATGTCATAACAAGCGTCCATAAACCAACCAGAAACAAGCAAAGAAAACGTGAAACGATTTCTAACGTTGCAATTAGGAATTACATGGATTCAAAATCCATGACATTTAAAATTTCGACACAAATCACTGAATTAGAAACGCAGGTGAATTTACCTGCAGACTTCAAACTAGAAGATACCGTTTTTAGATCAGTATAATACCCAAACAATAGTCAAATGTCAGAATAGTATGTGTAGTATGACCACTAGAAAAAATCCTTAACATACTCTATCAGAACAATCCTAGCAATAAATGTTCAAGGCAGTATTGATAAATTTATATTGCCAAACACAATAGCTACAGAATGTTAAGAGACCATTGATAAACACTTCTTAATAAAGGATTGCATCTTTGAACCAAAATTTAACTTGGCCAAGACAATGTGCATCAATAACGCTCATCATCAGCGGTCCATCTAATCGGTCTTGCACTATGAGTTAGGAGGATAAATAAACCAAGCACTATGAGTATGGAGGATAAATAAACCAATCACTATGAGTATGGAGGATAAATAAACCAATCACTATGAGTATGGAGGGTAAATAAACCAAGCACTATGAGTATGGAGGATAAATAAACCAAGCACTATGAGTATGGAGGGTAAATAAACCAAGCACTATGAGTATGAAGGGTAAATAAACCAAGTACTAACGATATACAACAATATATTGGCGAAACATTAGAAGCAGCTATTGAACTTTTCACGTTAGAAAGTATATTAATCAGTATTAATTAATATATTTAGTATTTCACAATTAAAAGTGGTACCAGGTGTCTAGAAGAGTAAGCATACCCTGGATGGTGTCATACCCGTCATAGCTGCTTAGGAAGTATTTGAGATTTGACTCGTTTCAGGGTAGAAAAGGTGAGTTCAGCTGTAGCTGTCGAAGCAGCTTTCTGGTAACTAGAGTCACGTCTGTGTGTTCAGGGTCTTCATCGATTTCAATACTTCATCTGCATCAAGATGTTGACCAATTGACAAACTTTTGTTTAATCTTTGGAAATAATCAAAGTAGTTATTCGGACAAAAAGCTTCCAGCTTTGCCCATAGATTTTTCTGTTGTAAAACAGCAAATTCTGTAGATTTCTGTAAATTTATTTATAGAAAAATGTAGCCTTCACCTTTCATGCGTGCGAATATTAAAGTGACAAAAAACGACGACCTTCTAGTGAGAAAACTGCTCCTAGTAACCTTCTAGAAACTAATTTAAAATGTTAAAAAGTTTATAATGCCATTCATGATGGTAATAACAACAGGGCAATTAATACTCCTGGATATACAAAAACAAAATCATAACATACAAGTAGTTCGCATATAGCTATTTAGTTTAGTCGCACAGACTGCTAATACAATTTTCGAGAATAAAATGAAGGGAATGAAGAAAATGACGTTATTTCAACTTTTCAACTGCGTATGTTCATATTTTGAAGGCGGGAAAGAAAAATATGATTTAACACTGTTTTTATAACATTTTGAATATCTAAAATAATAATAAGAGAGGGGCGTTGCCGTGCAAATTTGTGGAGTTTTGCTGACTGGTGATAAAAAGGGATTTAGGCTCCCCCCTTGATGAATTGGGTGCCCCTTGATTTTCCATCTCTGGTGGGGCAAGTGCCCACCCCCCTGTGTATAAGTTTTGTTTGTTTTTAGTTTTGGCTGTGGCTGAGGACAATGCAACTCTTTCAGTCTCTTGTGAATGCTTTTTATAGTATGTTACGAATCATTTGGATGTGTGAAATGATTTGTAATAATATAATGAATATTTTGCTTCTTTGTCAGCCATTTTGAATCCAAAATTAATCAAATAGAGATGATATGCCAAGTTTTGTCACTTTATATGCATCCGATATATTTTTAGCTGCATTACAGTAATAAGCTCATGAAAAACTACAGTCATTGTCCGCCATCTTTAAAAATGGCCGCCATAATGAAAATTTTAGGTGGCTAATGTCAGAGGAATGGTATAGCATGGTCCATGCCAAATTGGAT
>NW_008709012.1:64647-67397 GCF_000327385.1 Lottia gigantea
TATAAAACTTAATAACATCCCCTCCCCGTTAAGAAACACCTAATTATTCGATGGGTCAAAACGGACTTCAGGTTTGGGTATTCTAGATGAACGTCTCGGATTAAAGGTATGTTCAGAAGAAGGTTTTAATATTGATATGGGTTTGGGTTCTTTGGTGGTTATATTATTCTGCGTGTCATCAGTCTGATCCGCATCACGAGTATAAGTGGGTTTTAAGTTTTTAAAGTGAACTACAACTTTATGGTAAGATTTGTGATCTATAATCTCATTAATAACTTCATATGGAACTTTCCACCTAAATTTCTTTAATTCGCCTTCATTATAAACCATTCTACGCAAGTAAACTTTATCTCCTAAATTATAGGCTTCTCCTCTTACTTTTTTATCAAACCAATTCCTTTGACGTTCCGCTGCTAATTTTGTATCTCTATTCACTTCCTCAAAACAACTTTTAGACGATCTCTCAAATATTTGGCATAAGAATCAACCGTTTCTAAATTTGTTGGTGTATTTGTTCCAAATTAAACATGAATAGAAGTCCTCGGAATCCTTCCATAAACAAGCATTGCGGGAACATGTTTTGTGGTAGCATGTTTTGTTGAATTGTAAGCTTAGCAAATTAGAGGTACATATTTGTCCCATTCCACAATTTTACCTTTAGCACACTGCTTCACCATTGCTGACAGCGATTCTGCAATTACTTTATTTGAACGCTCGACCTGTCCATTAAAACGTGGGGTGTAAGGAGGATATTTGGTTTTGCAAATACAAATCAGTATTTAATTTCGACATAAAACATGCACCTTGATCCGTGTGTATCACCTCTGGGATTCCAAAATGTGGTATAAAACGATCTATTAAAATTTCAGCTACTGTTTCAGCCTCTTGATTAGGTACAGCATATGCTTCTAAATACTTGGTAAATTTACATTGTAGAACTAAAATATATCTTTTGTTTCGTGCTGACCTTGGTAGTGGACCCTGGAAATCCATTGACACAATCTGAAAAGGTCTCTGGGCTATAACTGGATGGAGAGGTGCGTTTAAACCTGGTGTTGGTGATTTTCGTAGAGCACATACCAAACAAGATTTACAATAATCTTTTACATCTTGTCATGTGCAGCCCGAAGAACATCATTTACTAGAGATCGTGGTATGACGATGAGTTATACGTCATTTCGTCCACCATGCGTTTCGTCTTTCTTGTATAAGATACCCCTCTTTACGCGTAAACAGTCTAAGATGCGAAGATATGGTTGTAAAGATAGTGGTGGTTTCAACGGTTTTACTCTAGTTTTTAGTATAATTTGAATAATGTCTTGAATTATATAATCTTCTTGTTGAGCTACTTCAACAACTTGACTGGATAGTATTGACACAAAATAGGCATCCGCATTTCCGTTATGTTTTGCAGGTCTATACTGTATCTCATAGTCGAATTCTTCAAGATCCAAACTCCAAGTTAATCTTGAATTTTCACTTTTTGATGTTTTTAGAAAAACCAATGGTCGATGGTCGGTTAACAGATCAAAGTATGTACGAGCGAAATACTTTAGTAGCCCAAACTATACCTAAACATTCTCTTTAAATAGTTGAATAATTGCACTCAGCTGAAGATAGTGATCTGGACGCGTAAGCTATGGCGTTGTTCAAAAGTGAATCAATGACTCTTTTGTGAAGAACACTAGTTGTAGTCTGAATCTATTCTTGTTTGAGTTGTTTCCCTATAGTACACTTCCTGAAAAGAATGGCTGTCATGCCTGAACAGAAAACAAGGTGGTTTTTGTATATTCATAGTTCCCAATCAAGTATACTGTTAACTATGAAGGGTTAACAGTTAAAGAACATACAGTCCTCAATAATTTCAATCTATTAAGAACAGGTGTGTAGTAGTATATGTCTTNTCGGATATGACGCATTTCACTTCTGCGCATGCGCAGCTTTTTCAATGCGTCATATCCGAAAAGACACAACTGCTAAAATGTATTATAACAGACTCCTCAAACTGCTAAAATGTATTATAACAGACTCAGCATTCTCCATACTACATATAAATATCCAACCACACAAGATTCACTATAATAATACAGTATAAAATAACCCCATTAAAAATAACATGTCTTTAATTTTAAAACACGAACAAAAAAAATTCGAAGGAGACGGTTTCTTCTCAGCTCTATCATCTTTCATCTCCAAAGTAGCCAACTTTGTCTCAAACAATAAATCGCTCATTTCCTCAGGAGCATATAAGAGAAATGCGAAATAAAAGATTAGAAAATAAAAAAGGCAATGGTTTTAAAATTATTGGATAAAAATGTCAATGATAATTGCACAAAGTCCTAAAATTTATTTCGGTGTGGGAGACATTCAAAAGTCATTGGGTTCTCTTCCAGGATTCCCATGGGCAAAATATCCCGGAGAAAAACATCTCCCAGGGCACAATTATACAGGTCCAGGCACGAGATTAGATCTACGATTGGATGAAAATAATAATCCCAAACCAGAGGAAGAACCCGTTAATAGAGTTGACGCAGCAGCGCTCAAACACGACATACTGTACAGAAACAAAGACATAACATTCAGACACCAAGCAGACAAACAAATGATAGACGAACTCGAAAATTTTCCCAATCCCACTTTCAAAGAGAAATTACAAAGGGCTCTTATCATAAAACTCTTGAAGGCAAAATTGAAATTGGGTATGGGCATTGCAGACGAGATTCACAAAGAATTTCGAAAAAACGAACATA
>NW_008709012.1:81720-82960 GCF_000327385.1 Lottia gigantea
AAAACGTTTCAATTTTGCTTATAGTCATGATAAAGTGTGCAGTTTTTATCTGATTTCAATGAAACTTGGTATGCATGTATATATTAATGAGATCTCAAGTTCAAAATGGTAATTATTGGACGAATGGTTTTGGAGTGGCCCTTGAATTAATTCAGTGCGTCTAATTTGGCTTGGAGGCCTGATAGAGACTACATTTTTTATTCGTTTTTTGATGAAGTTGGCATGAGACGTGAGTAAAGCTTGAAATTAAAAACAATTGGATATTATATTAAACCACTACAGAATTTATCATTTCTGACAGCTGGTAGTGAGCGTATGTTACCTTGCCTGGCAAGCTATATTATATTGTTGATGTAGGTTTTTTGTTAAAGGTAATATAAATTAATAAAAATTGTATATTATAATTTTTGAGAGGGAATTGATATTATATTGTTGGTGTAGGTTTATATTAAAGGTAATATAAAAAGTTGTATATTATAATTATTGTGAGGGAATTGATATTATGTTGTTGATGTAGGTTTATGCTAAAGGTAATATAAATTAATAAAAGTTGTATATTATAATTATTGAGAGGGAATTGATATTATATTGTTAGTGTAGGTTTATATTAAAGGTAATATAAATTAATAAAAGTTGTATATTATAATTATTGAGAGGGAATTGATATTATATTGTTGATGTAGGTTTATGTTAAAGGTAATACAAATTAATAAAAGTTGTATATTATAATTATTGAGAGGGAATTGATATTATATTGTTGAAGTAGGTTTATATTAAAGGTAATATAAATTAATAAAAGTTGTATATTATAATTATTGAGAGGGAATTGATATTATGTTGTTGATGTAGGTTTATGTTAAAGGTAATATAAATTAATAAAAGTTGTATATTATAATTATTGAGAGGGAATTGATATTATATTGTTGATGTAGGTTTATGTTAAAAGTAATATAAATTAATAAAAGTTGTATATTATAATTATTGTGAGGGAATTGATATTATATTGTTGATGCGGGTTTATGTTAAAGGTAATACAAATTAATAAAAGTTGTATATTATAATTATTGAGAGGGAATTGATATTATATTGTTGATGTAGGTTTATGTTAAAGGTAATATAAATTAATAAAAGTTGTATATTATAATTATTGAGAGGGAATTGATATTATATTGTTGAAGTAGGTTTATATTAAAGTTAATATAAACTAGAACTGTTCTAATAACAGTACTGATGCAGGGCG
>NW_008709012.1:92152-93013 GCF_000327385.1 Lottia gigantea
GGTAGAGCAATAGATAGGTGTAACTGTAGTGACTACTATCTTGGATTTCCACCATCTTCGATTCTTGAATGATTAATTTATGGAGAACAAAGAACTCTGAGACCCCAAAACACCTATAAAGGTCGTATTACAAGTAATATCTGACGAATATTTTTAAATATTTTTGTCCTATTTCGGTTGCCATTTTGTCCGCCATGTTGAATTCTTGTATGATGAAATTGAGGAGAATAGTGATGTAACTCACTTGGATTCTTGAATGTTAACAAAACAGAAAAAAGGATTCTTGAGACCCAAAAGAAACAATAAAGGACATATTACAAGTCATTTTCGACGAATATTTTAAGAAGTAATAGGATATTTAACATGTTGGTTGATATTTTAGCAGCCAAATTGGAAAAGGGCCAGGCCCCATACTAAAAGAGTCATTTAGACAAAAACTTCAAAATGCTGTTTTACGGGTCATTTCGCCTTGAAGCAAACTAATACTACTTATATCGATTGTCCCACCCCTACTTGAAAACTGTAACAATTCTAGAAGGATAATCGTTGTAACACAAACTGTGTTTCCACTGACATTTCTCGTTCGGCAATAGGGGGCGTACTTGTCTTTCCGGCAGCGCGCAACTTTAAAAATGGCAGCTTCCATAGCAAACGGATGGACAGACGAAGAGAACCTCTCCCTTTTAGAAATTTGGGGCAGAGAGGATATTCAAGCCTTGTTGGATGGAACCATCAGAGACAAAAAGGTCTACTTAAAAATAAGTAAAGAGTTTAAACGATAGTCTTGTACATCGCGTGCTGTCAATAATGTGCGACTTTATGATCGAGACCAAAGTCGTTCGGGAACCAGAAAAACTTGGT
>NW_008709013.1:0-903 GCF_000327385.1 Lottia gigantea
GAAGGTGAAAATATGAAAGAAATCCAAGGAATGAAGATGAAAATATGAAAGAAATCCAAGGAATGGAGGTGAAAATTTGAGAGAAATTTCAAATGAAATGGAATGGACGTGTGAAACAGATGAATAGATAGGTGAAAATAGAATAAAGAAGGAACTATATTATAGTGATAATGATGAAATTGTCGCTACCAAATTTAAAATAGGAGATTTTGAAATCAAATCGGAATTACCAGATGAGGATTTTGAAATAGACTCTGAGATTCCAAATGACGATTTTCAAATAAAATCTGAAATTCCAGATGAGGATTTCGAAATAAACTCAATTCCGAATGAGATCAGAAATCACGGAGAATTTTGAGAAAAATGAAATAGAATGGAGAGTATTATATGAAAGTAACGTCAATGAAGTGACGTCAAATAGCGTAGAATTTAACCAGGTTTTACAACATGTACAAAATATCAAAAAAATAAAAAGAGAAATATAAAATAAAAAACACATCTTGTTAGAACATTAACGAGACTGATAGCATCAATTTACATCATTCTTATTTTCAATCAGACGTCTGTGATTCTTGTTAAAGAGATTGTAAAGAAGTTTTCTAATTTTTTATGTGTATCAGGGACACTGATAGCATCAATTTACACCATTCTAATTTTCAATCAGACGTCTGTGGTTCTTGTTAAAGAGATTGTAAAGAAGTTTTCTATATTTTTTATGTGTATCAGAGACACTGATAGCATCAATTTACACCATTCTAATTTTCAATCAGACGTCTGTGGTTCTTGTTAAAGAGATTGTAAAGAGGTTTTCTATATTTTTTATGTGTATCAGAGACACTGATAGCATCAATTTACATCATTCTAATTTTCAATCAGACGTCTGTGGTTCTTGTTAAAGAGATT
>NW_008709013.1:2220-3621 GCF_000327385.1 Lottia gigantea
CCCTGTACCCTAGGGTCAGCACTAGATATAGAACTGTATTGATATGATAGTGTTTGATATAATACAAGTGATAATCAATCAGAAGAGATAATTAGTCTGAATATAATCACTGTTAACAGATCAATACCTCCCCTCCCCCTCTCTCTCTCTACCCTAGGGTCACCACTAGATATAGAACTGTATTGATATGATAGTGTTTGATATAATACAAGTGATAATCAATCAGAAGAGATAATTAGTCTGAATATAATCACTGTTAATAGATCAATACCTCCCCTCCCCTCCCCCCCTCTCTCTCTCTCTACCCTAGGGTCACCAGTAGATATAGAACTGTATTGATATGATAGTGTTTGATATAATACAAGTGATAATCAATCAGAAGAGATAATTAGTCTGAATATAATCACTGTTAACAGATCAATACCTCCCCTCCCCCTCTCTCTCTCTCTCTCTCTCTCTCTCTCTCTCTCTCTCTCTCTCTCTACCCTAGGGTCACCACTAGATATAGAACTGTATTGATATGATAGTGTTTGATATAATACAAGTGATAATCAATCAGAAGAGATAATTAGTCTGAATATAATCACTGTTAACAGATCAATACCTCCCCTCCCCCTCTCTCTCTCTACCCTAGGGTCACCACTAGATATAGAACTGTATTGATATGATAGTGTTTGATATAATACAAGTGATAATCAATCAGAAGAGATAATTAGTCTGAATATAATCACTGTTAATAGATCAATACCTCCCCTCCCCTCCCCCTCTCTCTCTCTCTCTACCCTAGGGTCACCAGTAGATATAGAACTGTATTGATATGATAGTGTTTGATATAATACAAGTGATAATCAATCAGAAGAGATAATTAGTCTGAATATAATCACTGTTAACAGATCAATAGTCAATAGAACTCGTTCTCTTTCTTCTTCTTCCCTTCTGACTCATCTTCATGTCTTATACCTTGACTACAATAGTCACCTTTCTTTTATCTTCACAATATCAAGCTATTACAAACTACGTCTTATACCTTGGCAGAACAGAACAGTAGGATATAAAACTCCATTTCAACTTGATTTTCGTCTCTCTCCCTTTAATCTGAAAAAAAAAACTCTGTTAATAAATTGATTTTAACGATAACAAATAATAGAAACATTGAAGATGGATTTTAACTACAGTTCGCAATAGAAACAATAATTAAACTGATAAAACAGGAATTGTTGATATATTAAGATGGATTGTAAAAACATGATCTTACATCACAATGGTCTGATTGGAAAGATATAAGAATGGTATTGGAAATCGATCACTGACCAAGATTTGAATTTTAAACGACGATTATGTCACGAGCGGGATCGTAGTTAAAACCATAATTATTATCAAGATAACAGCTCGTTAGAAACT
>NW_008709014.1:0-1666 GCF_000327385.1 Lottia gigantea
ATTCTATTTTCTCTACTCTATGATCTATTCTCCTCCAATCTACTACACTTTATTTTATTTCTCTACTCTCTGATCTATTCTCCTCTACTCTACTATATTGTATTCTATTTCTCTTCTCTCTGATCTATTCTCCTCCACTCTACTATGTTGTATTCTATTTTCTCTACTCTATGATCTATTCTCCTCCAATCTACTACGGTTTATTTTATTTCTCTACTCTCTGATCTATTCTCCTCTACTCTACTATATTGTATTCTATTTCTCTTCTCTCTGATCTATTCTCCTCCACTCTACTATGTTGTATTCTATTTTCTCTACTCTATGATCTATTCTCCTCCAATCTACTACGGTTTATTTTATTTTCTCTACTCTCTGATCTATTCTCCTCCACCCTACTAGGTTGTATTCTATTTTCTCTATTCTATAATCTATTCTCCTCCACCCTACTACGTTGTATTCTATTTTCTCTATTCTATGATCTATTCTCCTCCACCCTACTACGTTGTATTCTATTTTCTCTATTCTATAATCTATTCTCCTCCACCCTACTACGTTGTATTCTATTTTCTTTATTCTATGATCTATTCTCCTCCACTCTACTATGTTGTATTCTATTTTCTCTATTCTATAATCTATTCTCCTCCACTCTACTACGTTGTATTCTATTTTCTCTATTCTATGATCTTTTCTCCTCTACTCTACTATGTTGTATTCTATTTTCTCTACTCTATGATCTATTCTCCTCAACCCTACTATGTTGTAGTCTATTTCTCTACTCTATAATCTATTCTCCTCCACTCTACTATGCTGTATTCTATTTTCTCTACTCTATGATCTATTCTCCTCCACTCTACTATGTTCTATTCTATTTTCTCTACTCTATAATCTATTCTCCTCCACTCTACTATGTTGTATGCTATTTTCTCTACTCTATAATCTGTTCTTCTCCATTCTTCTACAACCTAGTGTTAAGAGTGAAGAAGTTCCTAAAAACTTCGATGTAAAGCACTGGCCAAGGTCACAAATAAAGAGATAAATGTTCAATACAAGATAAGGTGAAGTTAGCATAGTTAGTATTAAGTTAAAAAAAACAACCACGAGTAATCTACAATAAACAAAAGTCTATAATATGAAAGTTTTCTTGTTACCAGTTCTAAAAGAAAAGAGTATGAATAGGTTCTGAAAAGATAAACATCTATATATAAGGATTAGAATATGTTATACTTAATGAGCTAGAAAATAGAGAGGGGGGTCAAGTATTATTGGATTCAATGGGATCGAGTCTACTACGGACCAGAAAATTACTAAGGTTTTTATTGCGCTTATAGGCAATTACAAGTCGTTTGGTATATACATTCGGAAATCTGTTCTGTAATTCACTGTAATACTGTTTGACGTTAAATATCTCTTATCATTGTCTCTCTGTTTATGTTTCAGGCTATTACAATTGTTGTTACAGTAGCATTTATACAGGTAAGACATAGTTGCAATGGCTTATTTTGAGGGTTTGGGGATTGTAGGAATCTCTACAGTAGATGTATGCAGTAAATTTTCTGACTAGAATAGAAATTGGTTTACAGTTCACAGGTGGCCCGTGGATAGTCCAAGGCTCGAAATAAGCGTCCGGACACGGACATTGCCCGGTACAATTTCGGCAAATGTCCGT
>NW_008709014.1:8366-9528 GCF_000327385.1 Lottia gigantea
ATTGACAAATATAACTGATTGACTTGTTGTAGATCAGTGATTTGAGTTTGTGATATGTAATGCTCTATAATTTTGTTCATATTTCAATTGATTTTAACTGGTAATATTAAGTTGTTAAGATCCTTCATGCTGAACAAAATGTTTGATTTAGCAAAATTCTTTAAATGTCAGCTTCGAATCCTGATACATTAAGTGATTAAGGTTAATAAATTTTGTTTTTATCAAAGCCTCTCTATACAACTTTATTAGAAAGGTTGTTTGGAAATAAAGACAATTATACACCCACATGAAATGGCGGCGTATATTGTCGTCACCCAAGTCTGTCTGTCTGTCCACAATTGCTTGTAAGCACTCTACAAGGCACAATTCTTCACTGATTTTGACGAAAATTCGTATAATTATTTGCAATCACCCAAGGATGAACACTTTTGAATATCAGAAAAAATTCTTAATGGATTTTGATGAAACTTGGTGTGAATGTTTGTTTTCACCCAAGGATGAACCCTTTTTAAAATCAGAAGAATCGAAAAATTATTAGTATGAGTTATTGCCCTTGTTCATAAAAACGTGTTCAATTTTAAGCTGGTAAATGCTCTTTCAGGTTCATTTATTGACAGATTTTGACAAAACTTGGTGTTATTGTTTGTTGTCACCTAAGGATGAACCCTATTGAAAATCAGAAAAACCGAAAAATAATTAGTATGAGTTATTGCCCTTGAAAATGCGTTAAATTTGTAGCACGTACACACTCTAGAAGGCACAATTCTTGGTGGATTTTGACGAATCTTGGTGTGAGTGTATGTAATCACCCAAAGATGAACCCTATTGAAAATCAGAAAAATCGAAAAATATTTAGTATGAGTTATTGCCCATGTTCTAAGAAATGTGTTCAAGTTTCAGCCTGTAAAAACTCTAGAAGGCCCAATTCTTGACAGATTTTGATGACATTTGGTAATATTAATCAGTATCACCTCAAAAAGTTCAAAAGAAGTGTATGTCTGAAGGTTGAATATTTCATACTGGTAATTGTTACTGTACTGTCGAATATTTCTATTTAAAATCAAAGCTGCCAGTATGCGTATATTACATTGTCTGGCAAGCTATCTTATGATTTATCATGAAATTTAGTCATTATTAAAAAGTGTCATGATTTTCAAGTCTA
>NW_008709015.1:0-978 GCF_000327385.1 Lottia gigantea
GATTCAGGTTTATCAACTCAGCATCTCTTCTAGAGTGTTCACATGTTTATTGGGTATTCAGGTTTATCAACTCAGCATCTCTTCTAGAGTGTTCACATGTTTATTGGGTATTCAGGTTTGTCAACTCAGCATCTCTTCTAGAGTGTTCACATGTTTATTGGGTATTCAGGTTTGTCAACTCAGTATCTCTTCTAGAGTGTTCACATGTTTATTGGGTATTCAGGTTTATCAACTCAGCATCTCTTCTAGAGTGTCTACATGTTTATTGGGTATTCAGGTTTGTCAACTCAGCATCTCTTCTAGAGTGTCTACATGTTTATTGGATATTCAGGTTTATCAACTCAGCATCTCTTCTAGAGTGTCTACATGTTTATTGGGTATTCAGGTTTATCAACTCAGCATCTCTTCTAGAGTGTTCACATGTTTATTGGGTATTCAGGTTTATCAACTCAGCATCTCTTCTAGAGTGTTCACATGTTTATTGGGTATTCAGGTTTGTCAACTCAGCATCTCTTCTAGAGTGTTCACATGTTTATTGGGTATTCAGGTTTGTCAACTCAGTATCTCTTCTAGAGTGTTCACATGTTTATTGGGTATTCAGGTTTATCAACTCAGCATCTCTTCTAGAGTGTCTACATGTTTATTGGGTATTCAGGTTTGTCAACTCAGTATCTCTTCTAGAGTGTCTACATGTTTATTGGGTATTCAGGTTTGTCAACTCAGCATCTCTTCTAGAGTGTCTACATGTTTATTGGGTATTCAGGTTTGTCAACTCAGTATCTCTTCTAGAGTGTTCACATGTTTATTGGGTATTCGGGTTTGTCAACTCAGTATCTCTTCTAGAGTGTCTATATGTTTATTGGGTAATCAGGTTTATCAACTCAGCATCTCTTCTAGAGTGTTCACATGTTTATTGGGTATTCAGGTTTATCAACTCAGCATCTCTTCTAGAGTGTTCACATGTTTATTGGTATTCAG
>NW_008709015.1:1028-24210 GCF_000327385.1 Lottia gigantea
TATCATACACAGCTTATTATATCATACACANGCTTATTATATCATACACAGTTTATCATATCATACACAGTTTATCATATCATACACAGCTTATTATATCATACACAGTTTATTATATCATATACAGTTTATTATATCATATACAGTTTATTATATCATATACAGCTTATTATATCATACACAGCTTATTATATCATACACAGCTTATTATATCATACACAGTTTATTATATCATATACAGCTTATTATATCATACACAGCTTATTATATCATATACAGCTTATTATATCATATACAGTTTATTATATCATATACAGCTTATTATATCATATACAGTTTATTATATCATATACAGCTTATTATATCATACACAGTTTATTATATCATACACAGTTTATTATATCATACACATCTTATTATATCATACACAGTTTATTATATCATACACAGCTTATTATATCATACACAGTTTATTATATCATATACAGCTTATTATATCATACACAGTTTATTATATCATACACAGTTTATTATATCATACACAGTTTATTATATCATATACAGTTTATTATATCATATACAGTTTATTATATCATACACAGCTTATTATATTATACACAGTTTATTATATCATACACAGCTTATTATATCATACACAGCTTATTATATCATACACAGCTTTGGTTTTCCAACTGACCTTCACAAAATGGACAAGTCAAAAAATTCAAGATTTTAGTATGAAACATTTTCATTAGGGTAAAATGTTTTAGAATATGTTAATAACTTGAATATAACAACTATATCAACCTGAATTTATAAATCTTAAAAGGGATGGTTAAAAACAGGGTGTGCTAATTGTAAAGTTAGCAATTTGAACTCTGTAACTTGTGAAAGGTGCTTGATATTTTTAGTTTATAAACACTACCAAAATTGTAAAAGTTATAAATATTCTAGAAGTATCATTATATTCCTGATGACAGTGTAAGAACCATATTGAAACATTGAAAGTAATAAATATTCTAGAAGTATTATTATATTCCTGATGACAGTGTAAGAACCATATTGAAACATTGAAAGTAATAAATATTCTAGAAGTATTATTATATTTCTGATGACAGTGTAAGAATCATATTGAAACGTTGAAAGTAATAATTTTTTATTTGTATCAGGGACACTGATAGCATCAATTTTCACTATTCCAATTTTCACCATTTCAATATTCAATCAGATGTATGACCACTAAACCTACTAGTACTATTTGATGACGTCACTATTCGTAAAGAGTCTTAATTTAAGTGACGTCATCAAACGCTTAGTTTTAATGGAATTACAGGAACAGACATCTGATTGAAAATTGGAATGATGTAAATTGATACTATCAGTGTCTCTGATATACATAAAAAATTTAGAGAACCTCTTTACAATCTCTTTATACAATTCAACTTTATCTTTGACTGATTTTAAAGTTGGGTTCCCTTATATTTATTTATAAAAATGAAAATGCTAATTGGAAAATGACCAGTTTGTCTCGCATGTCCATAGTTAATTCATAATTTAGCTAAATTAGAAGAGAATTAGTAGCAGAATTCCAATGAGTGACCGATCAAGAAAGGTCAAAAATTCTTTTTTTGTTTATCCAGACTGTACATACATGGATATTTATTATTGGTTAAAACCTTTGATTATATGCAATAAGAACATAATGATATGATTAAGAATACATGATAATTCATTAGAAACACCAATTAATCAAATAGTTTGCTTAATTTGACAATAAAAATAAGGAAACCCATCTTTAACACCTAAAATAATATGTGAAAAGTAGCCTAAGCTTACTATCAGGCAGTTTCCAAAACAAAAAGATTAACGAGAGCATGATTGTCATCTATAAGCTACTCTACAAGTGAATAGACTAAACGATGTATCATGTAGCCAAAAAAATTAATTTCAAATTTCAGCTGTTGTTTGAATTTTAGTTGAATAGAGTAAGCTTACAGCTGCCTTTAGCACTTTGTTAAAGGAGCACCTTCACTATCTGTTCGACCAATCATACCTTAGTTTCAGAAACAGGAATTTTTTCAGCTTACATAATCAGTAATAGGGTTCACAGTTCATCGTCCAAATTTGAGCCTACAAATCCATGTGTATCTATAATTATTCACGTTTGAAAGTTAAAAATTTAACTCAAATTTTAGTGAGACTATGCTATATATAGAAACGAATTACAGGAATAGACAGTGAAATTTCTAGTTTGAGGTATATTTGAAGAGATTATGTAATTTTCATGCTTTTCAGTACTTCTTAAGACTATTAAAGAACAATAAAGACCTAAATCAATCCCTGAAAATACTGACTGTTCCCCTTTAAGAATATTATTAGACTTGTAAGAGTTCTTTACTGTATAAAGTCAACATTAGGTGTAGTCTTTACTCATGAGGCGAGTGAGGATAACATGCTCCAGGTCAGTAGCTACAGGAGCAATGCCCCAGACCCCCCCACTTTGAAAAAATGGATACCAGGTACTGCGACTAAACACTATAATCGTTTTCCCTCTGAACAATCAAGTCTGGCTACAGGACTGACATGTTCTCTTCCTAAATGTGTTTCTAAATTTCTTGAATTATCTTACACAAATAGGGTCTACCACCCGCCATAATTTTATAAATATGAAAATAGAACTATCACAACAAGGTATGCCTATAGTGTATACACAGACAATATGACATTATCCCGACATGTCAAACACTCCAAATATTGAGTTGGCAAGATCGACAAACTACTGCTGTACCTAGGCCTAGAAGTTAGTTGTCGGCTACTAGTCTATAATAACTACCAGTCTCTACAGCTGACAACACCGTTCCTTCTCATCACAACAAAGATATTTCCTCTTTTAATCAAAATATCGCCAATTTTACCTCAAGGACGGGCAGAAAGTTTACCCAAGATCAGGGCTATTGATGAAATACACTAAAAAATAAAACTTACCTTCGTTTTGATAATAAAACACTCGATTTTTAAGTAAAAACACAATATCTCCAAAATCTCAAGGCAGACGGCTGAGAATCACAATTTTAACTTCTTAAAAGAAAACTCGACTTTATGGTGCGCCATCTTCACCAAAATACGGACCCATTTAAATTGTATGGACAACAATCTTTACAAAAATAATATATTTTTTAAATTTGTAGCCTACAGGCCGCAATCTCCACAACAAGACGTGTGACGAGAATAATCAGTGGATCGACTACGGGCACCTACCCCGCCCCACCCCCTCACACTACTCTAGAAAAAATACAATTCATTGTTTACTGTAGTTTAGGTCTACTATTATTCAAAATAAGAATCAGTAATATTTATATGTTAAAATGAAATAAACTATAGACTAAAAACCTTTATATCTTTCATTAACAGACAATAACTTGACTTATACAGGGGTTTCAAAATACAGGACAGCTTAATGTTAAAACAAAATTTCCTGGGAAGTAACCCTAAGCCCATGGGGGCGGGAAGGGGAAGGGGGGGGGGGGGGACTGCTTATAAGTCCAAGCCCCATTCACCTGGTTGAGTCACTGTTAACAATATAATATTTACATGATATATTATCGGCCGTGCAGTTCGTAGATAAGAAAACGATTTAATATATGATTATTATGTATATTGTCGCTAATCTCTTTATAAACCCAAACATCTGTCTCTACCGTCTAATAGTTATTTTGACAGATGTCAGCTGGTGTAGAGACAGAAAAAATAGGCTCTGTTAAATGGAGACATTCCGAATCTCTGCAGGTGCAGGGGATATAAACTTATTTGGATACCTCGGATCGGCCTAACCCGTATAAGATGATATTTAGAAAGATGAATATGAAACTGGTTTTAAATAATTTAATATTGATCACCGCTACTTTCGTTTTGTTAGCGTCACGTGACCCGTTGACTTCGCAGACTCTAAGGACAGACACATAAAGGTTTCAATAAAAAAAAACTTTGATGGATCTGTAGACGTGGATTACATGTTATAGGGAGAAAATGATGGTATTGCAAATCCCAGGTATCTAAATAAGTTTAAAATCCCCATTTAATAGGGCTTATTTTTTCTGTCACTGCACCAGCTGACATCTGTCTTAATAACTATCAGAGGTTAGAATAGAGACAGATGTTTGGGTCTAATCTGTTTATTGAATAATGAATACGTCCAGTCAGTCGGATGGGACAATAAACCGAGGTTGTGCACGTTAAAAATCCCTCCACAGTTGGAAATCAGAACAGAGTAGTCTAATGTCGCTGTTCTGGTAAAATTTCCCTCATTACATACGGCATGGCGTTCGCCGTCTTCATTAGCCTAAATAAGGTGAAGAAGAGAAGGACATACGTTGCTATTCAATTCATTTCAATCTGGGATATCTCCTTCCAGGTGAAAGTGGTTATAAAAACAATAACTGAAATTACGAAAGCAAATTCAAGGTTTAATATTAGGGTGTCTATGATTAGCCAAACTTATAATTTATTACGACGTTCTGTGAATCAAATTAAATTGAATATATTTCATGAAAACGTTCGTCAAATCTAGAAATATCATATAATTATCTATTTTACAATATGAGTAATATTTTATTATTTTAAACAATATTGGTGAGATCCATCTAAAGTCTACAATAGAAACATTTTGAATTGCCACCGAATCTTTATTTTACTTTTAAATAATTATATTATATTATATACTTAATTTCAAGGGAGATAATTCACTCAGTCTTATTAGACCACTCAGACTACTTATAAAATTTGTTATAAATTCAATTTTAATCTTGGGAATATACTGTAATTCGAAACATTGTAGGGAGGTTAAAATTGTACCACTCAATATATGAGAATTCTACAGACAATGTACACAGTGTCAGACCTCATTCGATTACCGCTTCTGCCTCCAGTTTTCCCGAGTCCCCGTGTGCTACAGACTGTACACGTTAAAGATCCCTCGACAATTGGAAATCGAAAAAGAGCAGGCTAATGCTGCTGTCCCCATTGTACACTGAATTGCCTTCCCCTTCTTCATTAGCCCAATTAGATGCAAAAATAAGATCTTCATTCATATCACTCTTATTCATCTACTACCTCTTACGATTTCTTCCTCACTATGTACCACCGTCCTCACTACGTACCACCGTCCTTACTACGTACCACCGTCCTCACTACGTACCACCGTCCTCACTATGTACCACCGTCCTCACTATGTACCACCGTCCTCACTACGTACCACCGTCCTCACTATGTACCACCGTCCTCACTATGTACCACCGTCCTTACTACGTACCACCGTCCTCACTACGTACCACCGTCCTCACTACGTACCACCGTCCTCACTATGTACCACCGTCCTCACTATGTACCACCGTCCTCACTACGTACCACCGTCCTTACTACGTACCACCGTCCTCACTACGTACCACCGTCCTCACTACGTACCACAGTCCTCACTACGTACCACCGTCCTTCCTACGTACCACCGTCCTCACTACGTACAACCGTCTAGTGGCCCACCTAGATGTGTCCTAAGACTTCAATGGGTTGAGATCTCTCTGCCTAGGAAACATATACGCTCTCCTTCATTCTGACAACCTTCTGTAAGTCAATTTAGTGAATGTTAATGGACGATTTTGTTTTTTTTTTCTGGTGGTCAATTCATTCATTCATTCATTCATTCATTCATTCATTCATTCATTCATTCATTCATTCATTCATTCATTCATTCATTCATTCATTCATTCATTCATTCATTCATTCATTCATTCATTCATTCATTCTGGCTGTAGCCGAGGTTAATGAGTACAGTAGATTCTCGTGGTAAACAGGACTGGTCGATCTGTGCTATAAATAGATCAATTAAACCCACCAAGATCAATTAGTAGTTTATTTCTACCACAGTCAGGTTTAACAAGTTTAGATACAGGGTGGGTCACCTTCCATTGCTTCTCTATTAGCAAAGAAATGTCACGATTTATAGCGTTGACATCCCTTGAATTAAAAATAGACTGACCCCCGTCTCGCTTGATGGTTTTATAGCCGTCGATAGAGAAAGTTGGGTGTTTATATGTATAATAACATTTCGACTCGTGTCGACAAGAAACTTGATACACTCAGAGGCATAACTTGATACACCAGTATCACACTGAGAGAATTAACTCACGGATTACAGGATTAATGAGTAATTAGAATGGATTTAACGATAATTCTTTCTGTAGTTATCGGATTAGTGATGGTATTAGGATTAGCTTATAGAAAATATATCTCCAGGTAAGAGATCCACTTAAATAATTACTGTCCTAAATGATGCTAACTGGGCATGCTTTCTTTTTTTTAAGGACGCCTGACACCACTCCACAAATGGAATATGGCAAATAACCTCATCTTTGCAGAGAGTTCACAAGTTTATTGGGTATTACGTTTGTCAACTCAGCATCTCTTCTAGAGTGTTCACATGTTCATTGGGTATTCAGGTTTGTCAACTGAGCATCTCTTCTAGAGTGTTCAAATGTTCATTGGGTATTCAGGTTTGTCAACTGAGCATCTCTTCTAGAGTGTTCACATGTTCATTGGGTATTCAGGTTTGTCAACTCAGCATCTCTTCTAGAGTGTCTACATGTTTATTGGGTATTACGTTTGTCAACTCAGCATCTCCTCTAGAGTGTTCACATGTTCATTGGGTATTCAGGTTTGTCAACTCAGTATCTCTTCTAGAGTGTCTACATGTTTATTGGGTATTCAGGTTTATCAACTCAGCATCTCTTCTAGAGTGTCTACATGTTTATTTGGTATTCAGGTTTGTCAACTCAGCATCTCTTCTAGAGTGTCTACATGTTTATTGGGTATTCAGGTTTATCAATTCAGCATCTCTTCTAGAGTGTTCACATGTTTATTGGGTATTCAGGTTTATCAACTCAGCCTCTCTTCTAGAGTGTTCACATGTTTATTGGGTATTCAGGTTTATCAACTCAGCCTCTCTTCTAGAGTGTCTACATGTTTATTGGGTATTCAGGTTTATCAACTCAGCATCTCTTCTAGAGTGTCTACATGTTTATTGGGTATTCAGGTTTATCAACCCAGCATCTCTTCTAGAGTGTTCACATGTTTATTGGGTATTCAGGTTTATCAACTCAGCATCTCTTCTAGAGTGTTCACATGTTTATTGGGTATTCAGGTTTGTCAACTCAGCATCTCTTCTAGAGTGTCTACATGTTTATTGGGTATTCAGGTTTGTCAACTCAGCATCTCTTCTAGAGTGTCTACATGTTTATTGGGTATTCAGGTTTATCAACTCAGCATCTCTTCTAGAGTGTCTACATGTTAATTGGGTATTCAGGTTTGTCAACTCAGCATCTCTTCTAGAGTGTCTACATGTTTATTGGATATTCAGGTTTATCAACTCAGCATCTCTTCTAGAGTGTTCACATGTTTATTGGGTATTCAGGTTTGTCAACTCAGCATCTCTTCTAGAGTGTTCACATGTTTATTGGGTATTCAGGTTTATCAACTCAGCATCTCTTCTAGAGTGTCTACATGTTTATTGGGTATTCAGGTTTGTCAACTCAGTATCTCTTCTAGAGTGTTCACATGTTTATTGGGTATTCAGGTTTGTCAACTCAGCATCTCTTCTAGAGTGTTACATGTTTATTGGGTATTCAGGTTTGTCAACTCAGCATCTCTTCTAGAGTGTCTACATGTTTATTGGGTATTCAGGTTTGTCAACTCAGCATCTCTTCTAGAGTGTCTACATGTTTATTGGGTATTCAGGTTTGTCAACTCAGTATCTCTTCTAGAGTGTCTACATGTTTATTGGGTATTCAGGTTTGTCAACTCAGTATCTCTTCTAGAGTGTTCACATGTTTATTGGGTATTCGGGTTTGTCAACTCAGTATCTCTTCTAGAGTGTCTATATGTTTATTGGGTATTCAGGTTTATCAACTCAGCATCTCTTCTAGAGTGTTCACATGTTTATTGGGTATTCAGGTTTATCAACTCAGCATCTCTTCTAGAGTGTTCACATGTTTATTGGGTATTCAGGTTTGTCAACTCAGCATCTCTTCTAGAGTGTCTACATGTTTATTGGGTATTCAGGTTTTAGTAGAATTGTAGGAACCACAGATGTAAAATTAGAATGATGTAAATTGATGTTATCACTGTCCCCTGATAAACATAAAGAAATTAGAAAACTTCTTTACAATCTGTTTAAATATACCGAAAATAAAAAAACAGAAGAGATATTTGTTCACTTCGCTTTTAAAGCTGATTCAAAACAGGTTCGAATCTTCTAATTTTAACCCTTCACACGTATACACCACATTAACTCTTTTCATGTGTAAATTGTATTGTTTGGGGTTAAAGCGTGGGGTGATGATATATTTACAGGGAGGGTGTATTGTTGACAGGGAGGGTGTATTGTTTGTTGACCTGGCTGGGACCTCACATCTAATATTTCTCGTTTATGGTTTATTTCATTGAAATATCTTATAGATGATATAACTCATACCGAGTTGTCAAACCTAAATACCAAATAAACAATATTAACTATGTGGACTCCCTGAATGAGGTGTCGAGATGTCAAACTTAAATACCAAATAAACAATATTAACTATGTGGACTCCCTGAAAGAGGTGTCGAGTTGTCAAACTTAAATACTAAATAAACAATATTAACTATGTGGACTCCCTGAAAGAGGTGTCGAGTTGTCAAACTTAAATACCAAATAAACAATATTAACTATGTGGACTCCCTGAAAGAGGTGTCGAGTTGTCAAACTTAAATACTAAATAAACAATATTAACTATGTGGACTCCCTGAAAGAGGTGTCGAGATGTCAAACTTAAATACTAAATAAACAATATTAACTATGTGGACTCCCTGAAAGAGGTGTCGAGATGTCAAACTTAAATACCAAATAAACAATATTAACTATGTGGACTCCCTGAAAGAGGTGTCGAGTTGTCAAACCTAAATACCAAATAAACAATATTAACTATGTGGACTCCCTGAAAGAGGTGTCGAGATGTCAAACTTTAATACCAAATAAACAATATTAACTATGTGGACTCCCTGAAAGAGGTGTCGAGATGTCAAACTTAAATACCAAATAAACAATATTAACTATGTGGACTCCCTGAAAGAGGTGTCGAGTTGTCAAACCTAAATACCAAATAAACAATATTAACTATGTGGACTCCCTGAAAGAGGTGTCGAGATGTCAAACTTAAATACCAAATAAACAATATTAACTATGTGGACTCCCTGAAAGAGGTGTCGAGTTGTCAAACCTAAATACCAAATAAACAATATTAGCTATGTGCACTCCCTGAAAGAGGTGTCGAGATGTCAAACTTAAATACCAAATAAACAATATTAACTATGTGGACTCCCTGAAAGAGGTGTCGAGATGTCAAACTTAAATACCAAATAAACAATATTAACTATGTGGACTCCCTGAAAGAGGTGTCGAGATGTCAAACTTAAATGTGACTTCACTTCTTATCATTATGTGCCTTCACTTCTTATCATTATGTTCCTTCACTTCTTATCATTATGTGCCTTCACTTCTTATCATTATGTGCCTTCACTTCTTATCATTATGTGCCTTCACTTCCTTATCATTATGTGCCTTCACTTCTTATCATTATGTGCCTCACTTCTTATCATTATGTGCTTCACTTCTTATCATTATGTGCCTTCACTTCTTATCATTATGTGCCTTCACTTCTTATCATTATGTGCCTTCACTTCTTATCATTATGTGCCTTCACTTCTTATCATTATGTGCCTTCACTTCTTATCATTATGTGCCTTCACTTCTTATCATTATGTGCCTTCACTTCTTATCATTATGTGCCTGAGGATGACGGGAGAAAAAACTTAAACCAGTGATTGTTGTTCTATAAAGCTGTGTCTATATATTGTATTTACATTTGCTAAATGCCACTCAAAGATTTTAAATTCTATGTTCATTGTATGAGGTAGTATTCCTGTTAAGGTGTAGAACAGTGAAGAGGTGAAAGACTATTTTAGTGTAATGTATTGTATATAAGGTGTTTTAAAATATTTCTGTTTCAATATTTTAACAATACCGCCCCCATCTCAAACTTTCTTTATTGTCTACCAGTACTTGCACTGGATGACCTTTGAATCTACTTTCATTTTATTTCTTGTATAGTAGTTATTCATCTCGGTTATCCAGCGCCGTGTTATAATCCGGTATATATTGATGATCTGGTTGTTCAAGTGTAATAATCTAATTGAGTAGGAGAAAGGGCGATGAAATGTATTTTAGGATGATAAAATATCGACATCACCAACTCTCACTGATTCTTTTATATTATTTTTCTTAGTTTAATATATTTTAAAGGTACTCTACCTCTCTGTATGAACATAAAATTTATAATCTCAAACTTGGTCAATAAGAGTATATATTTATCAGTTAGACTTACCAGGTGTCATAACTAAACAATAGAATCTCTATATAACATGATATATCTATTAAACTAAATAATTATTGAAATACACTTCTAAACATGTTTCAAAATTACTTAGTTTTATGAATTATTACTTAGTTTATTGAATTATTACTTAGTTTTATGAATTATTACTTAGTTTATTGAATTATTACTTAGTTTAGTGAATTATTACTTAGTTTAATGAATTATTACTTAGTGTAATGAATTATTACTTAGTTTAATGAATTATTACTTAGTTTAATGAATTATTACTTAGTTTAATGAATTATTACTTAGTGTAATGAATTATTACTTAGTATAATGAATTATTACTTAGTTTAATGAATTATTACTTAGTTTAATGAATTATTACTCAGTTTTATAGATTTATTAGATTATAGAGAGATTCTGTTGTATAGTTATAACACCAGGTAAGTCTACTGGTGAAGAAAGACTGATTTTAACCAAGTTTAAAAATCATAATATTTTGGTAATTCTAAGTGGAAGTATATCTTTAGAATATCTTTATTTAATATCCAATTGAAGTTTCCTGTGTTTCGTCAATCCCCATTTCTCTCGTATTAAAGATATTATTATAGTATACTAAGAAATACTACCTCTTAGAATGGACGTAAAATTTAACTTCTCAGACTTGGTCAATGAGAGAATAATTTCAGTTGGACTTACCCTGATATCTGATGCCTATGCCAGTGCTATCGAGGGTCGGCCCGGTGTCGACTCTCACCCCCTAATACCTAAACCTAGTTCCTGTATGCCATCTGAATATCACGGCGGGGGACTTGGGTTTAGGGCCAGACATAAAATGTCGATATTCACGGCAGTTTTGGGTCTCTAGTTTTTAAGAATTTTCACCATGAGCCATTCACGAGTCTTACACGACATTGCCGTATATTCTACAATGTTCCTGTGTCTTACATGGTAACTAAACCACAGTCGAGGGAGTAAACTTAACTTTCAGAGTATCAGGGAAAAACATACACCTTGCCTGTATTGTATATAAATAGAAAATACTTAGTAGAAATATGTTTATCAACAAGTTAATTAATTACCTGTCAAAATTCTCGACATGTCTCCTTCATCATGACGTCATAACATCTTACACCTGTACAGTGCATTTCCTTGTCAAGCTAATCCACTAAGTCTCTCTCTGTCCATTCTTCAGACATGACTATCCCACCAAGTCTCTCTCTGTCCATTCTTCAGACATGACTAACCCACAAAGTCTCTCTCTGTCCATTCTTCAGACAAGACTAACCCAGCAAGTCTCTCTCAGTCCATTCTTCAGACATGACTAACCCACCAAGTCTCTCTCAGTCCATTCTTCAGACATGACTAACCCACTAAGTCTCGCTCTGTCCATTCTTCAGACATGACTAACCCACCAAGTCTCTCTCAGTCCATTCTTCAGACATGACTAACCCACCAAATCTTTCTCTGTCCATTCTTCAGACATGACTAACCCACTAAGTCTCTCTCTGTCCATTCTTCAGACATGACTAACCCACCAAGTCTCTCTCTGTCCATTCTTCAGACATGACTAACCCACCAAATCTTTCTCTGTCCATTCTTCAGACATGACTAACCCACCAAGTCTCTCTCTGTCCATTCTTCAGACATGACTAACCCACCAAGTCTCTCTCTGTCCATTCTTCAGACATGACTAACCCACCAAGTCTCTCTCTGTCCATTCTTATTAATTGTGGTAATTAAACTTGGAATTAATGATAATGGGAAAGAAAATTATAGTCACTACTGAGACTTTGCCTGACAGAATCAAAACGATACGTTTAGGACATGCGACCTAACCCCTAACTCTTAACTTAGAACTGTAATAGATCTTTTTCTTTTTTCAACTTGCCATGTTTCATAATATCCATCTTCTAATGCTATTTTTCCACTGTTTTTTTGTTGTTGATTAATATGATGTTTATCCAAAGATCAGAGTTTAAAGTGCACAGAACCCGGATTAACGAACATTTAATTATCAACACACATTTTGTTTATTCAAATTAAATAACTTAAAACTTATATTCCCTGTGCCTGTTCTTCGTAACTTTGTCATTAGTACATTCCCTGAGGTTCCCTGAGGTGAAAGCAATAACTATACGAGGAATTACGATGGTCTATATTCTGTCATTTAGATTGAGAGCTGTGAGCAATCGTTCTATTGAGAGCTGTGAGCCATCGGTCTATTGAGAGCTGTGAGCCATCGTTCTATTGAGAGCTGTGAGCAATCGTTCTATTGAGAGCTGTGAGCCATCGGTCTATTGAGAGCTGTGAGCAATCAGTCTATTGAGAGCTGTGAGCCATCGGTCTATTGAGAGCTGTGAGCAATCAGTCTATTGAGAGCTGTGAGCCATCGTTCTATTGAGAGCTGTGAGCAATCAGTCTATTGAGAGCTGTGAGCCATCGTTCTATTGAGAGCTGTGTGCCATCGGTCTATTGAGAGCTGTGAGCCATCGTTCTATTGAGAGCTGTGTGCCATCAGTCTATTGAGAGCTGTGAGCCATCGGTCTATTGAGAGCTGTGAGCCATCAGTCTATTGAGAGCTGTGAGCCATCGGTCTATTGAGAGCTGTGAGCCATCGGTCTATTGAGAGCTGTGAGCCATCAGTCTATTGAGAGCTGTGAGCCATCGTTCTATTGAGAGCTGTGTGCCATCGTTCTATTGAGAGCTGTGTGCCATCGGTCTATTGAGAGCTGTGTGCCATCGGTCTATTGAGAGCTGTGAGCCATCAGTCTATTGAGAGCTGTGAGCCATCGGTCTATTGAGAGCTGTGAGCCATCGGTCTATTGAGAGCTGTGAGCCATCAGTCTATTGAGAGCTGTGAGCCATCGGTCTATTGAGAGCTGTGAGCCATCGTTCTATTGAGAGCTGTGTGCCATCGGTCTATTGAGAGCTGTGAGCCATCGGTCTATTGAGAGCTGTGAGCCATCGGTCTATTGAGAGCTGACACCCGTCTATTGAGAGCTGAGAGCTGACATCGGTCTACTTAGAGAAGGAATTTTATTTTGTTTACAAATAAAAACATCGGCCTGATACTTGATACACAGGGTTAGTGGAATCACTTGAAGGCCCGTATCCAAACTTAGTTTCTTGAGAAATAGTAACAGGAAATGACGTATTATATTACAGAACTATAAAAAGAAAGAAGTATCCAACTGACACTGTGATTGTCCACCAACTGGGAGCCGGTCCATATTGTCCTAGTTTATCTCCCTTTGTTATCAAACTCGAGACCTTTCTTAGAATAAACAACATTCCATATAAGGTAAGCATTTCGTTTCGTTTCGTTTCGTTTCGTTTCGTTTCGTTTCGTTTCGTTTCGTTTCGTTTCGTTTCGTTTCGTTTCGTTTCGTTTCGTTTGAGGCATTTTTACGCACTTAAATCTGATTCGATTATCCTAATCAGAATGACGTCACAAATCGAATCTGATTTATACTGCAGGATAAATGAACATTATACTATTTATAGTTTCCAAGATGGTGGCAAGGCAGGAAGAAATTTTCTATACCTCTCCTGATCAAGTTGAACTTTGACATGTTGGACGCCATTACTAAAGCGGAAGTTAACAGAGCTACGGCGCTCCAAAGTTGATTTACTCGATTAATGTATATCGATTTGATTCGCTGCTACAATAAATGCGCTGATTACCATATTCAAATTTGATTTGATACAGGAAAAGTGGTTTTTAGACCAAATCGAATCAGATTAACTCCGGATAAATTCGACTTTGATTCTTACAGAACGAGTATGATCGAGTGATGTCGAGTAAAGGGAAAACCCCCTGGATTCAATACAATGATGACGTCATACCAGACTCGCACTTCGTTATAGAATATTTAAAGGAAAAGTTTCCAGTAAAAATAAACGAGAGATTGAGTAATGAAAAAAAAGCTATTGGAGCATCTTTTACTAAATTAGTCGAGGATCATCTTTACTGGTAGGTTCACCTTTAACCTCAACTAACCAGCTTGACCTCGGACCATGACCCGGGTTCTAGACGTCTAAATTTACGAATAGACAAATAATAATATTCGGTGTGGCATCTACCTAGTGTACTATATCTGCCGTGATAATATCGACATACTGTTATCATACTTAATTATCCATTAACAACAGAGTCAGAGACCAACTCAGAACAAACTTTTCAAATTATAGCGCTAAAAGGGGGACAACTCTAGTTTTTCACTAGTTTTCACAACTATTAATAAATTGAGACTATAATGTCAGCAATAAATGTCGAATAACTTTCTCTTTTTTAGGGGTTTGTTATTATGGAGGGCCGTGTACGACAAAAAGAAGACAGTATTTCGCCTGGTTGGGCTGAATTCTATAATATTATGGATATTTGAGCAGAAAGCTAAGTGGGCGTGTCACTGTCACGGTCTAGGTCGCCATACCCAGCAGGAAACAATTCAACTTATTCTAGATGATATTAGATTCCTCTCTCATACTTTAGGTAGGTTACTGTCACGGTCTAGGTTACCATACCCAGCAGGAAACAATTCAACTTATTCTAGATTAAAGAACTATCGACAGTTATTTTCCTTCTATGTTTTTTTTTCAATGTCCGTCATTCAGGTGCAAGCAAGTATGACCCTAACCCTATCTACTCTTCCCTAACCCTAACTCTAACCCTATCTACTCTTCTACACACTTAATGCCACTTTTCATTATGAAATACTTATTTATAATAATGATATACTTCATTATGTGAAAAGTTCATTAGCTGCTACCAATATCTTGTATGGATTCCGGGTTTCGTTTAACTTGGTACTTGCTACTTATGATTCTAAAAATCTATGTGTTTTTTTTGATAAAACTGTATTTCTTTGATTCAGGAGACAAAAAGTATTTTCTGGGTGAGTTTGTAACTGAAGCTGATTGTAGTATTTTTGGTCAGTTGTGTCAGATAGTGTGGCAGTCACCAGATTCTCCCATGGAGAAAACTATAAAAGGTGGGTTGTCTCCCTGTACTACATTACATTGCACTTCGTATTCCGTTTTTAATAGAGTCTGGGGTAGTAGAATAAGTCATATGTTCTAAAAGTCAAGATTACAACTGAAAAGTCAAGCTTGTTTCATAGCTTGTTGGTAACCCCTAACCCTAACCCTAACCCTAAAACAGCGATACAGTCATCACCCTGGTATAAAGCCTGAAAAACTGCAAGCTTTTACCTTTTAAAAACAAAATTTACAGCGTCAGAAAACTTTCTCTTTGTGGTCGCCGTCATCTTATCGCGGGATATTTTGTGATTTGAATTCATAGAGGATCTTAAATGACTACTTGTGTAATATCAAATTTATGAAATTAGTGGCCAGATTTAATATTACCAGATTTAATATTACCAGATTTAATATTACCCGAGCCTTGTACATTAATAAATGACCTAATCTCCTTGTCAAAAAACCTGTGCAACGAGTATATATCGTTTTTATGAACCCGTGTTATGTACCGGAGAACGGAGACTTATTAGGTCGAGTCGTAGTAAGAACTATACAGAAGCTTCGTATGAAGAGCTGTCAGTTCAAACACCAAGCCACGCCTCCAATAACTGTCTTTGATACTTCAAGGCTACAATTGAAATACATTTTAGCTACTCTTGCCACAAGTCAATGTAGTTGATGTCATTCAATTTCTCTGATTTTCTTCTCTTTTCAGAAAAATACCCAAATTTAATAGAATACTGTCAACGAATGAAAACCAAATACTGGCCAGATTGGGAGGAGCTTATAACTCACGAATCTGTCAGTTATAACCACACAAACTAAATGAGGGTGCCAATCATAATCATATCAGCTAAATATGAGAGGAACGTATCTGTTAATTATAATCACGTTCTATATAACGGTAATAACTCTTCTGTTTTCATGGTTGATTGGTAGACAATTTAACGTGCTATATAATCCTCGGTAGTTGTTAGTAATCTCAGTAGGGCGAGCTTGCCTCTCACGTGTCTGTCATTCATGAAGCGTGACAGAGGGAGGAGCTTATCTTCTAACATATCTGTCCATCACGAATCGTGACAGAGGGAGGAGCTTGTGATGAACAGACGAAAGGCAGGAATTGATATGGACGGAAAAGAAAAACTAGAAAGTGATCTTTGAAAGATGATTTACTATTTACATCATAAATTATTGTCTATTTTAACAATACACAACTTTTTCGTTTCAAAATATATTTTTATTCGTTCACCCCTCCCTCCTCTTTCTTAATTCATTTACTAGAGATGAAAATTAAACCGAGATCAAAGTGTATATGTACCCTGGATAGTGGGAAGAGAGATTTTGATTTTTCCTACAGTCCTAGGGTGGTTCGAACACTTCACGAAGAAGTAGGAAGAACTATCTGTTGCGATGTCGAGGAAGGTTAAAATGAACAGAAATATAAAATGAATCATTTTTTTTATCATAACACAACATTAATGAAAGCTTTTTTTTCAATAAAAAGACAAAAATTCAGCCGTTGGGATACAAGTAGACCCAATTGTGAGAACCGAAAACAAGACTACAATCTAACAGTACACAGCGGTTTTTATCTGCAGGAGCGACAACATATAAGTTTTTTTTTGTGTGTGTACTGCTAGAATGGGACCGAGTCTCCGGAAGGTTATTATTCCTCGTTGATAAAGCCAGTCGTAGGGTGATATCGTGTATTCTGAAAGTGTAAACATGACCTGTCATCCACCATAGAACTTATTGAAGTTTTCTAACACTCTTATAATATCATCTAATCCGAGGAATTCTGACCTAATCCGACAACTGATTTTAATATCAGTCAAATACCCGGTATTTTAACATCTAAAATTATAGTCTAAACTTCCTTGGTAATTTTATCAAATTTCGTCGTGTATAACAGACGGATAATAATTACCAAATTTCATAAAATTATCATCAGTCATTTCGAAAAATTCATTCAACAGGATTGTGTTCAGGAAATAATTAACAAAACAAAATATCTAGGATATTTAAGATTAACAATTGTTTGGAGATTTCTTGATTTCGAGTTTTCAGTTGGAAAGGCTTCCATATACCATCTTTATGATTCCACTGTATCAATACAAGATAAAATATAGCTTAATGATACATCAATACAAGATAAAAGATGGCTTAATGATACACCGATACAAGATGAAAGATGGATTAATGATACATCGATACAAGATAAAAGATGGCTTAACGATACATCGATACAAGATGAAAGATGGATTAATGATACATCGATACAAGATAAAATATAGCTTAATGATACATCGATACAAGATAAAAGATGGCTTAATGATACATCGATACAAGATGAAATATAGCTTAATGATACATCGATACAAGATAAAAGATGGCTTAATGATACATCGATACAAGATAAAGTATGGCTTAACGATACATCGATACAAGATGAAAGATGGATTAATTATACATGGATACAAGATAAAAGATGGCTTAATGATACATCGATACAAGATAAAAGATGGATTAATTATACATGGATACAAGATACAAGATAGATGTTTGATACATGGATACAAGATACAAGATACAAGATATAAGATTGCTTAATGATACATCGATACAAGATGGATGTTTGCTAGATGGAGAAATGAGATGGAATTATAAAATACTAGTATGAAATGAAAGAAACATAATAACGAGACACGAATTAAAAAAGGAAAATGAAATAAAACAATCATGAGATGAAATAAAATGACGATACTTGTAATGAATATAAAGTTTGAATCAGATATATGTGTCTTTATGTATTAGAAAAAAGCGAAGAGATAATAATTCAAATGATATTTGAAATTTTATTCTAACATCATAATTATTTCACTATTCTATTTTACTGGTTAATATAGATAATATATAGTTTGTCATGGAAATATGTCACGCATCCCATAATATAACGTTACAAAGTTACGCTTCACTTTATATTACGTCACACTCGTCACGCATCACGTTTTTTAACACCACATATCACGTGATATACCGTCACAACCGTCACGCATCATCACAACCGTCACGTATCACGTAATATAACGTCATAACATTGCTTTTCAAATGTCACATAATAACCGTCAAAACAGCGGTAAACACAGCGTGAGTCAAGAAGATGCGTTTTCATCTTTTTAATTAGGAGTCAAGATTTCAACTTGATATCACAGAAATCACGGCACGTATTTCCTTCAAAATTTCACATTAGCTCGGCATCTCGAGTCCCATCCGTCACAGTTTTAAAATAACTTTTGACTTTGTGATAAAAGAAACTGGTTGATTGGGACTACTTGTATCCTTGACTGATTCGTTAATCGTTGTCCGTGGGCGGGCCGAGTTCAAGTTCATAAAAGTTCCAAATGTCAGATTTCGTAGTCCACAAATCCAGTTCCAGTCGTAAGGTAATACAAATTGATCGCGAGTCAGTAAAGACATAGCCGTGGTCATCAGGGTAAGTACAAATCATGCTAAAATAACGTCCGTAAAAAAGCCAAAGACTTAGCACGTCACTAAATTAAGCTATAAAATAAAACAGCATCTTTTTGCTGAAAGGATTGTCCATAAAGATTGCCGAGGTCGTCAAGATGGGTGAAGTAACTGTAATCTATCAAATAGGAGGTAACTCTGGTCTATACCCAGCATTCCACACTGGCTGCATGGTTACAGATCTTCAGATTCTCGTCAAATCTCGTGCCAGCAGGACAGGCCATTCTGATTGGTCCATAATCCATCCAGGCTCCCGGTAGACACATGATAAATCTCTCACAAGAACCTGGATCAGAAAACATTCCAACACCGAGTCTAGTACAGTCACTACTTCCGGCTGAAAAATATAATGACCAAACCAAAATGTTAATAATTAATGAAGTCATTTTTAATGCCAGAAATATTTAAAACATTTACGTAAAGTTCGTAATTCCTTTTCGTAGGTGCCACTTTAACACTAGGTGTCTCCTACATATTCTAAAGGTTTCAATTAAATATATCGAGTCATTATAAATCCAAACACCAAAACTAGGTCAAACTGCTTAATTAACAATTAGCACTCTCTGTTTTTAATGAACTCTTTTAAAACCAATTCAGTTTGACCAAGTAGATATATAGATATAAATACATACGATGTTTTTGATAATGATAATTTTGCATACTGTTTTCATACTGTTATCATACTGTTTTCATACGGTTTTCATACTGTTATCATACTGTTATCATACTGTTTTCATACTGTTATCATACTGTTATCATACTGTTATCATACTGTTATCATACTGTTTTCATACTGTTTTCATACTGTTTTCATACTGTTATCATACTGTTTTCATACTGTTTTCATACTGTTATCATACTGTTATCATACTGTTATCATACTGTTATCATACTGTTATCATACTGTTTTCATACAGTTTTCATACTGTTTTCATACTGTTATCATACTGTTATCATACTGTTATCATACTGTTATCATACTGTTTTCATACTGTTATCATACTGTTTACATACTGTTTTCATACTGTTATCATACTGTTATCATACTGTTTTCATACTGTTTTCATACTGTTTTCATACTGTTTTCATACTGTTATCATACTGTTTACATACTGTTTTCATACTGTTTTCATACTGTTTTCATACTGTTATCATACTGTTATCATACTGTTATCATACTGTTTTCATACTGTTTTCATACTGTTATCATACTGTTATCATACTGTTATCATACTGTTTTCATACTGTTTTCATACTGTTTTCATACGTTTGCTAGATTTTGAATTACAGATTACAATTAAGACAGACATGTAATTTTGTTATAGTGAAAAATTATTTACCTGCAGACGGCTGTTTGGTTCCCGGTTTTTGCCACGGGGACTTTTTCCACGGCCTGATGGTTTGTTCATCAAATACTGGACGCTGTGTTGTATGAGTCTGGATAACTTGACTACTGCTCGGTCTTCCAGTCGGTCGAGCGTTCCAATGACGTGGTGTGGTTTTCTTTTCGATGACATTCTCTCCCGAATTCTGGTCGTCCCGGGATTTTTTGGGGGTTTTGTACCATTTATTCCTCCAGTGTGGACCCCGGGTGAATAATGGTCGTCTGATTTTCTTGGGGCCACTGGTTTGATGTTTGATGTAATCACGGGTTGGTTTGTCGATGGGTTGTGGGGCGAAGCTAGGTAGAATCCTCTGGGTAGTGGTAGCATGAGCAGTCTGAGATTTACCTCCGTACGGCTGTAAAACTTTTACTATAGTAGAGAGGAGAGGATATTCGCCTCGTCCACAAGTTCCACCAAAATCATCCATTTCTACGGACCAGACGAACGCACCGGCCAGATCGCGCTTGTTGATATTTTCTGCCTGAAATTATAAATAACGGATCATCTCAGCCTCCTTTTCCAAACTGTAATGGGTACAGACTATGTGAGGAAGTAGGGGCGGGGAGGTGTTATCAAGAGATTTCACCAACAATCAGCTTGTAAATCCGCAAGATCCAAAGTGGCTATGTAAAGTCATTGTCAAGGTTCTTCCTACCTTTAGTTTGACACTCTCCATGTTCTCGAAGCCTGCCCACTGATCTCCGCCGTACACGTAAGGTACACCCTGATCGTCTATCCACTCCGTCTTCCAACCGTGTCGGTTTATATTCTCACAAATCTATTAAAAAACAAATTATTGGAAATCTGGAGTGAAAATAGATAAAAAAAATTTACCTAGATCTATAGTAATAGAAAAGCTGGTACATTACCGGCAGTTGTCACACCATGATGTTAAAATAGAGAAGGATTTGACTTCTTTCAACAAAATAACTGAACTTTACAGTGTAATTGTGGTGTATTACCCATATTAATCACACCATGCTGGTAAATTAGTAAAAAGGTTAAATATGGTAGTTGTATATAGTATTAAACAATAACAGTTTTAAGATAATAATCACTCATCACTAAGTAAGAAAAAAAAATACCCATATTCAAAACCCTGAATAAAACATGCGGGTTGAGGTTTGTATACAATTTATTCTTTTTACCTGCGATATGTTCCCGTACTCCGAGTTTACTGGGATCTTGTTTTAGTCTTTCTGATTCTATCAGAATCCGACAATAATGACATTTAATATCTAATAGAGCTGATCTTTTGACCTATCATAGATTGATCTTTTGTCCTATCACAGGCTGACCTTTTGTCCTGTCACAGGCTGATCTTTTGACCTATTACAGATTGATCTTTTGTCCTATCACAGGCTGATCTTTTGACCTATCACAGGCTGATCTTTTGACCTATCACAGATTGATCTTTTGACCTATCACAGGCTGACCTTTTGTCCTATCACAGATTGATCTTTTGACCTATCACAGGCTGATCTTTTGACCTATCACAGACTGACCTTTTGTCCTATCACAGATTGATCTTTTGACCTATCACAGGCTGATCTTTTGACCTATCACAGGCTGACCTTTTGTCCTATCACAGATTGATCTTTTGACCTATCACAGGCTGATCTTTTGACCTATCACAGATTGATCTTTTGACCTATCACAGGCTGACCTTTTGTCCTATCACAGATTGATCTTTTGACCTATCACAGATTGATCTTTTGACCTATCACAGATTGATCTTTTGACCTATCACAGATTGATCTTTTGACCTATCACAGATTGATCTTTTGACCTATCACAGATTGATCTTTTGACCTGTCACAGGCTGACCTTTTGACCTATCACAGATTGATCTTTTGACCCATCACAGACTGACCTTTTGTCCTATCACAGATTGATCTTTTGACCTATCACAGATTGATCTTTTGACCTATCACAGATTGATCTTTTGTCCTGTCACAGGCTGATCTTTTGACCTATCACAGGTTGATGTTTTGACCTATCACAGGCTGATGTTTTGTCCTATCACAGATTGATCTTTTGACCTATCACAGATTGATCTTTTGTCCTGTCACAGACTGATCTTTTGTCCTATCACAGGCTGATGTTTTGACCTATTACAGGCTGATCTTTTGACCTATTACAGACTGATCTTTTGATCTTTCATAGGCTGATCTTTTGACCTATCATAGGCTGATCTTTTGACCCATCACAGGCTAATCTTTTGACCCATCACAGGCTAATCTTTTGACCTGTCAAAGACTAGATTTAGAATGGTAAAAACTAGATTAAGAATGGTAAAAACTAGATAAAAAATGGAAAAAATAGATTTGAAATTGTAAAAACTAAATTCAGAATGGTAAAATCTAGACTTAGAATGCTAAAAAAGAGATTTGAAATTGTAAAAACTAGATTTAGAATGGCCAAAAACTAATTTCAAAATGGTAAAAACTAGATTAAGAATGGTAAAAATTAGATTTTGAAAGTTAAAAACTAATTTAAGAATGGTAAAAAACTAGAATTAGAATGGTTAAAAACTACATTAGGAATGGTAAAAAAAAGAATTAAAATGGTTAAAAACTAGATTAAGAATGGTAAAAACTAGAATTAGAATGGTTGAAAACTAGATTAAGAATGGTAAAAACTAGAATTAGAATGGTAGAAACTAGATTCAGAATGGTAACAACTAATTTTAGAATGGTAAAAACTAGAATTAGAATGGTTAAAAACTAGATTAAGAATGGTTAAAAACTAGATTAAGAATGGCAAAAACTAGAATTAGAATGGTAGAAACTAGATTTAGAATGGTAAAAATCAGATTTGAAAGTA
>NW_008709015.1:25010-26269 GCF_000327385.1 Lottia gigantea
TTTTATATAATCTATGAACTATTTTAGAAAAGGTATTCTTATATAATCTATGAACTATTTTAGAAAAGGTATTTTTATATAATCTATGAACTATTTTAGAAAAGGTATTTTTATATAATCTATGAACTATTTTAGAAATGGTATTTTTATATAATCTATGAACTATTTTAGAAAAGGTATTTTTATATAATCTATGAACTATTTTAGAAAAGGTATTTTTATATAATCTATGAACTATTTTAGAAAAGGTATTTTTATATAATCTATGAACTATGTTAGAAAAGGTATTTTTATATAATCTATGAACTATGTTAGAAAAGGTATTTTTATATAATCTATGAACTATGTTAGACAAGGTATTTTTATATAATCTATGAACTATTTTAGAAAATGTATTTTTACATAATCTATGAACTATTTTGGAAAAGGTATTTTTATATAATCTATGAACTATGTTAGAAAAGGTATTTTTATATAATCTATGAACTATGTTAGAAAATGTATTTTTATATAATCTATGAACTATGTTAGAAAAGGTATTTTTATATAATCTATGAACTATGTTAGAAAATGTATTTTTATATAATCTATGAACTATTTTAGAAAAGGTATTTTTATATAATCTATGAACTATTTTAGAAAAGGTATTTTTATATAATCTATGAACTATTTTAGAAAAGGTATTTTTATATAATCTATGAACTATGTTAGAAAAGGTATTTTTATATAATCTATGAACTATTTTAGAAAAGGTATTTTTATATAATCTATGAACTATTTTAGAAAAGGTATTTTTGTATAATCTATGAACTATTTTAGAAAAGGTATTTTTGTATAATCTATGAACTATTTTAGAAAAGGTATTTTTGTATAATCTATGAACTATGTTAGAAAAGGTATTTTTATATAATCTATGAACTATTTTAGAAAAGGTATTTTTGTAATTTAACGAAAAGGAGAAATAAATGATTTCTAAAGAGTAAGTAAAACCCACCTACTCGTTTTGAGGAAGATATAGAATATTTCGGACTAACCTACAAGCCACACTACGCACACACCAAACCTGAACCTTGAACCGTGAACCCTTGAACTGTGAACCCTGAAACTTGAACCCAATACTTACGTATAGTCTCCAATATTCTGACCTAGACTCAATGATTTCAAGAAGAAGAAGCCAAGAAGGCAAGAATTGAAGACTGAGAAATATTTTAGAACAAGATAAAATGACTAAAGATTAAAATATACAAACAGTTATACAA
>NW_008709015.1:27433-29143 GCF_000327385.1 Lottia gigantea
ATATACAAACAAATACTATACAGACCTTTCATATATACAATAATACAAACAGATATACATACAAATACAATACAGACCTTTCATATATACAATAATACAAACAGCTATACATACAAATACAATACAAACCTTTCATATATACAATAATACAAAGAGTTATACATACAAATACAATACAAACCTTTCATATATACAATAATACAAACAGCTATACATACAAATACAATACAACCTTTCATATATGCAATAATTCAAACAGTTATACATACAAATACAATACAAACCTTTCATATATACAATAATACAAACAGTTATACGTACAAATACAATACAAACCTTTCATATATACAATAATACAAACAGATATACATACAAATACAATACAAACCTTTAAATATATACAATAATACAAACAGTTATACATACAAATATAATACAAACCTTTAAATATACAAGCTCTACATACAAATTATTATACTTTATCATTTCTCATTTCGTTCTGATTTCAGAATTTAGAAATTATCAATTGTTTAAATGGTGAACGTTATGTTTATATAGATATTGAATTATAGAGATATTGAATTATAGAGATATTGAATTATAGAGATATTAAATTATAGAGATATTGAATTATAGAGATATTGAATTATAGAGATATTGAATTATAGAGATATTGAATTATAGAGATATTGAATTATAGAGATATTGAATTATAGAGATATTAAATTATAGAGATATTGAATTATATAGATACTGAATTTAACAGTATATAGTATTGGTTGATGTGATTAGAAATTATACTAATATACTGTACATAATTAAACTGACAACATTAATTACTAAAAACAACAAACAACAACAATAAACAAAAATAAAAACAGAAATGTCTACTTTACCTCATAATACGACAATATTCCTCCCTCGCTGGTATACTTTCCCATTCGACCTCCTCCGGTTGCAGGTGCGAACACACCATGTTCGTTTGGGTTGGCGAGTGTAAAACTCATGCCGTAAGTTGGTATCCCAACAATTAGTTTATGTTTGGGTATTCCCACATTTAACCAATAATCTATACTCCATTGCTACAAATAAAGACCCCAAAGACATGCAGCAAGCTATTAGATATAAACATAGGATGTAAAACTCAGTTTTAAATACACACAGATAAGTTAAAACTAAACTATATAGTTACATCAAGACGCAGTCGCACAAGCTCTATGCAGACGCAAACGATAACAAAGTCTTAACAAAACATATGAATAAGCCTGTACAAGGTAAATATTCTCATAATGTGTGTAAGTAAAAACTGCAATAGCCTACATGAATATACCCTGATATAACTGAGCATACAATAATCTATATGTTAAAGTGATACTGTCTCTTAGAATCGACATATGATTTCTCAAACTCTTAGCCTTAGCCTCTTATTGGCTAAGTTTGAAAATCTAAATTTCATGTTCATTCTAAGAGGTAGTTTTCCTTCAATATCCACCCCAATCTCAACTATTTGTATCGCGTTTGAAAATAAAAAATTTTGTTTGTCTGTAATTTAAGAACAACTCCAGGGCGCTATCAAATTCTCGTGATCATCTGCGCAGGAGAATGACCCGACTGACAAGTATTTTTTAATTACAGACGAACCAAATACCGGATTGTCAATCTGAAATGTGATATAGATTATCACAGATAATCATTTAATGTGTTTTTTGT
>NW_008709015.1:36653-44475 GCF_000327385.1 Lottia gigantea
AAATATATCAACATGTACTGTTCTTTACTTGATAATATTTTAATATATCAACATGTACTGTTCCTTACTTGATAATATTATAATATATCAACATGTACTGTTCCTTACTTGATAATATTATAATATATCAACATGTACTGTTCTTTACTTGATAATATTATAATATATCAACATGTACTGTTCTTTACTTGATAATATTATAATATATCAACATGTACTGTTCTTTACTTGATAATATTTTAATATATCAACATGTACTGTTCTTTACTTGATAATATTATAATATATCAACATGTCCTGTTCTTTACTTGATAATATTTTAATATATCAACATGTACTGTTCTTTACTTGATAATATTTTAATATATCAACATGTACTGTTCCTTACTTGATAATATTATAATATATCAACATGTACTGTTCTTTACTTGATAATATTGTAATATATCAACATGTACAGTTCTTTACTTGATAATATTTTAATATATCAACATGTACTGTTCTTTACTTGATAATATTATAATATATCAACATGTACTGTTCTTTACTTGATAATATTTTAATATATCAACATGTACAGTTCTTTACTTGATAATATTTTAATATATCAACATGTACTGTTCTTTACTTGATAATATTATAATATATCAACATGTACTGTTCTTTACTTGATAATATTTTAATATATCAACATGTACTGTTCTTTACTTGATAATATTTTAATATATCAACATGTACTGTTCCTTACTTGATAATATTTTAATATATCAACATGTACTGTTCTTTACTTGATAATATTATAATATATCAACATGTACTGTTCTTTACTTGATAATATTATAATATATCAACATGTACTGTTCTTTACTTGATAATATTATAATATATCAACATGTACTGTTCTTTACTTGATAATATTTTAATATATCAACATGTACTGTTCTTTACTTGATAATATTATAATATATCAACATGTACTGTTCTTTACTTGATAATATTATAATATATCAACATGTACTGTTCTTTACTTGATAATATTATAATATATCAACATGTACTGTTCTTTACTTGATAATATTATAATATATCAACATGTACTGTTCTTTACTTGATAATATTATAATATATCAACATGTACTGTTCCTTACTTGATAATATTTTAATATATCAACATGTACTGTTCTTTACTTGATAATATTATAATATATCAACATGTCCTGTTCTTTACTTGATAATATTTTAATATATCAACATGTACTGTTCTTTACTTGATAATATTTTAATATATCAACATGTACTGTTCTTTACTTGATAATATTATAATATATCAACATGTACTGTTCTTTACTTGATAATATTATAATATATCAACATGTACTGTTCTTTACTTGATAATATTTTAATATATCAACATGTACTGTTCTTTACTTGATAATATTTTAATATATCAACATGTACTGTTCCTTACTTGATAATATTTTAATATATCAACATGTACTGTTCTTTACTTGATAATATTATAATATATCAACATGTACTGTTCTTTACTTGATAATATTATAATATATCAACATGTACTGTTCTTTACTTGATAATATTATAATATATCAACATGTACTGTTCCTTACTTGATAATATTATAATATATCAACATGTACTGTTCTTTACTTGATAATATTGTAATATATCAACATGTACAGTTCTTTACTTGATAATATTTTAATATATCAACATGTACTGTTCTTTACTTGATAATATTATAATATATCAACATGTACTGTTCTTTACTTGATAATATTATAATATATCAACATGTACTGTTCTTTACTTGATAATATTTTAATATATCAACATGTACTTATCCTTACTTGATAATTTTTTCTGGCTCATATGATTGGTTTATATAATATGTACCGGAAGCTGTCGCCAGGGTCAACAATAACTTCTCGTTGTTACTTTCTTCAGCTTCACGTGCGAAGGCCTCGTACAATTCCTGGAATATAATCAGGTAGAACGTGCTAATAGAGGTGTTCTGAAACAAACGACCCACAATGACTGACTCAGAGCCCAGAGTGGTGGTATATAAATAAACTGTGAGGGCATGGACGATAGGAAACCCTAACCCAATATTTCCCTGTAACGCTGAGTTGGAACACTGTCCTTGGTGGTAGTGGAATAGCTATGTCGGTAGCGATTTCGATTGTCGTCTGCTAGGCGAATAGGTGTCGTGGGTTCGAATCCTCCTCATGGTAAGAACATTTTTGATGCCTGTGCGCGTCCTTTCGAGAGTCGGCCCGATGTGAACTTTCACCCTCTAATACCTAGCGGGGAATTCTCAAACTACTTACCTTCATTAAGAGAGTAAATCTATATTTATCTTGAGGGGAACTCCCTCTCGTAGCGGGGAATTCCCAATCCATATCAAAACCATCAAAACTATATCTGAAAATATACAAGAAATAACGGTATAAACTCGTGTTAATACAAGAAATATTGCAGTTTCTTTCTGCTCAGCGTAACCGTGTTAGAAGTAAAATTATATATCAGGTTACAATTGATGTGAATGAAACAGCCCAATCTTTCAGACTGTTAATAATGAAGTTAATATTTCTAGATTGTTATTATCATTCTCCCATATTATTTATTTATTTTTACTTTCATTTTCAAAATTTCTGGACAAGCCCTCGTTTATTTAGAAACTGACGTCACTTCCGTGAGAAAGGCAATTATCTAGAAATATAAAGAGTAAAACGAGTTTAAACAAAACCACCTACTTTCTGAGATATCTGACGACATTTTTCACCCACTGTTTTCTGTTGGATTCGTTAGAAATCATGGGTATAAAAGGTTTAGAGCCAATCTGCCACCCACCTACAGCCAGTAAAACTTTCAACTGAGGGTTTTTACTTTTTAATGATATTGTTCTATCGTATAAACCTGGAAAATAAATTACAACTTTATTTTGATGCTATTGACACTAAATGAATGACTGGATGGAGTAAATGGAACGAATGAATGAATGGATGGAGTAAATGGAATGAATGAATGAATGGAGTAAATGGAATGAATGAAATGAATGGATGGAGTAAATGGAACGAATGAATGAATGGATGGAGTAAATGGAATGAATGAATGGATGGAGTAAATGGAACGAATGAATGAATGGATGGAGTAAATGGAATGAATGAATGAATGGATGGATGGTGTAAATGGAATGAATGAATGAATGACTGGATGGTGTAAATGGAATGAATGAATGAATGGATGGAGTAAATGGAATGAATGAATGAATGGATGGATGGAGTAATAGAATGAATGAACAAATGAATGGATGGAGTAAATGGAATGAATGGATGGTGTAAATGGAATGAATGAATGAATGGATGGAGTAAATGGAATGAATGGATGAATGAATGAATGAATGACTCACCATTAGGTCCGTCGTCATTCCAGTTAAACTTGAGCAGATCTCGACCATTGGGTGAAATATCAACAAAAGCATATATAACATGTGTACACAGGAAGGGGTCGATATCTTCTGGTAGAAACTTGCCGATTCCAGCTCGAGTTTGAGCAAAACTACTGTAGTAACAAAACACCTTTTTATTGCCTGAAACAGAATAAATAGAGTTGATTGTTTGTCGAGGTCGGTCAGTAAACGTGGCAGCCGTTTGAGGGTACAAATAGGGGACAAACTTACTTAATGGAGGTCGGGGAGGGACAACTGTCGTGTTTAAGATTTCAAGAGGTACAAGCCTCCAATATGTTGGTGTATTAACCTAACTCGGCGAAAACATAAAAAGAAATGAATTGAAAACACATTTGTTTTGTTTACTAATTCGTACTAATTCTAAAAAAGTATTAAACATTGAGCGTCAGGTACACCGTACTATCGAGTTAGAGTACCTGTAACACTAACTCGGGGTTTTCGTTTCAAACTAAATGCATAATATATGAATGTTCATTTTCCTGGGTCTTTTTTTCACTTTCCGTTAATGATCTGACGAAATGGTCAGGCATTTGATATTCAACCAATCAGATTGATTATAGACTCACCTCGAACTACCGGTGAATTGGAGGCTAATACTAAAATTACTAATAATATGCTGAACATGTTGATCTGAAATAGATTAATTAAAAAATACTAAATAAATCAACTAATTGATGATTCTCATGTGCAGGATGACAATACGACGTAATGTTCAAGGGCAATAACTCAAAAACTTTTTATCGAAATATCATCGAATTCGAGTTTGTCCAAGATCTCACCAATATGAATGATCACACCAAATTCGATTAAGTTGAAAACTGTAGTCTCTATTGTGTTCAAGGACAATAACTCAAAAAACGTTCATCGAAAAATCGTCAAATTCGAACTTGACCAAGGTCTCATCAATATAAATGATCACACCAAATTCCATTCCAATCAGTTGAAAACTGTAGTTTCTATTGTGACGAACCGACGGCAATATACGACGGCAATATACGTCCACATTTCCATGTCCATAAACATAGTAAAGCGATTAATTCACCGGGACGTGGAATTTCTGAGATGTAATGAACAGTTTTCCACCTTTGACGTTACATTATGGGACGGGGTACGACGTCCAGTGGTGGTCATTGATACAGTTGACAATAAAAATAGATACACGAGGTACGTCTTTACAGGAGAAAATAAAAGTTTAGGCTATATGAGGTTATAGAGTGGGCTTAGGAAGAAGTGAATGGACGAGGTATGGGGTCTAGACTGGAGGTGAACACGATGTGACACGGTTGACAGTGACACTGCACCTGGTATATTCACACCTCAATATCTGTCTCGGAAAATATCAATAATGCCTTATGAATTCAGATACCGCCGTAAATTGGTAGCCCTTGTGATTTTCCCGCAGTAAGTCAGTGTTACATTTCATCCGGACATAATTTATTGTTTATCACCACGATGAAAAATGTCTATCGACCTGTCGTCAGGAAGAATATGATAGTGATGTGATAGTTTTTCTCTGGTAATTTTACTACATGCAAATAACAACATCCAGATTTAAAAATCCGACTTAAAGCAATACAACCCCTTAGAATAGAAATAAAATCTCAAACTTAGCCAATAAGAGTATATATTTATCAGTTAGACTTATTACTTAGTTTAATGAATTATTACTTAGTGTAATGTATTATTACTTAGTTTAATGAATTATTACTTAGTTTAATGAATTATTACTTAGTTTAATGAATTATTACTTAGTTTAATGAATTATTACTTAGTTTAATGAATATTACTTAGTTTAATGAATTATTACTTAGTATAATGAATTATTACTTAGTTTAATGAATTATTACTTAGTTTAATGAATATTACTTAGTTTAATGAATTATTACTTAGTTTAATGAATTATTACTTAGTTTAATGAATTATTACTTAGTTTAATGAATTATTACTTAGTTTAATGAATTATTACTTAGTTTAATAAATTATTACTTAGTTTAATGAATTATTACTTAGTTTAATGAATTATTACTTAGTTTAATAAATTATTACTTAGTTTAATGAATTATTACTTAGTTTTATAGATTTATTAGATTATAGAGAGATTCTGTTGTATAGTTTTAACACCAGGTAAGTCTACTGATGAATAAAGACTCATTTTAACCAAATTTTAAATTTTTTATTTTTTGGTCATTCTAAGAGGTAATAAACCATTATTATCTGGGTATTGGTATAAAAACGGACCACAAACAGTCCCGACACCTTTGGTCAAAGAGACCTGACAATCTTTTCTGATCGCAATTCCTACCTTACGTTTAACAATTGGAACACCAAAGTTAAAACTCTACCAAACTGAAGAAAATTTGAACAACTCCCCTGGGCAGGGTTGGTTGGCCAAACCACTTTTTCTGTACCAATCGATAAAAACGTCCTGCTAGCCAAACAGGGGAAGTTGATAAAGCGACGAGCTGGTCATACCGATAGACACTGGCGTCCAATAAACACCAACTTGCTGTTTTATCGGGTAAATAAACACGTCTCCAAGTTAAACAACATGGTATCCAAAGTAAACAAATAAATAGAGTAACAAACAACAATGTCCACAAAACATCAATAGTGCGACAACCTCCGTGCCAATATTGATAGGTTTATATCAACAGAGTTTGACCCACAGAAATACAGTTTCTATCGTCCTTACATTTCTTCTACAAATTCTTATCTCAAATTAACAACCATTGCCAAATATAACACAAATTACCAAGAAATCGTCAATTCTTTTTTCTTTACCTTGTAGAGATTACGTGAGATATGTTATTAGTTTACTCGTTACCGTCTGCGTTCCGTAACGTCATCAACTCAATCAACTGTACAGTAAAACAGTCTACCCTAACAACTTCTAATAACAATGCCTTTTCTACTTTTCAAAGTAAATCTGTCTGTTTTTCCTTTATTTTTCGCATAAAATTCGTTTGATTATTATGTCGTTGTACCAAACAATCTGCTAGCTAGTTAGACATGATAGTTTGGTATAGTCTAGTCTCATTTTATCCACAGAAAACTGTCATTGTACCAAATAATCTGTTAGCTAGTTAGACACGATAGTGTGGTATACTCTAGTCTCATTCTGACTACAGAAAACTGTCATTATACCAAGCAATCTTCTAGGGTGATGGACACGATAGTTTGGTATGCTCTAGTCTCATTCTGACCACAGGAAACTGTCACTGTACCAAGCAATCTACTAGCTAGTTAGACACGATAGTTTGGTATACTCTAGTCTCATTCTGACTACAGAAAACTGTCATTGTACCAAGCAATCTGCTAGCTAGTTAGACACGATAGTGTGGTATACTCTAGTCTCATTCTGACCACAGAAAACTGTCATTATACCAAGCAATCTTCTAGCGTGATGGACACGATAGTTTGGTATACTCTAGTCTCATTCTGACCACAGAAAACTGTCATTGTACCAAACTATCTGTTAGCTAGTTTGACATGATAGTTTGGTATGCTCTAGTCTCATTCTGACTACAGAAAACTGTCATTATACCAAGCAATCTTCTAGCGTGATGGACACGATAGTTTGGTATACTCTAGTCTCATTCTGACCACAGAAAACTGTCATTGTACCAAACTATCTGTTAGCTAGTTTGACATGATAGTTTGGTATGCTCTAGTCTCATTCTGACTACAGAAAACTGTCATTATACCAAGCAATCTTCTAGCGTGATGGACACGATAGTTTGGTATGCTTTAGTCTCATTCTGACCACAGAAAACTGTCACTGTACCAAGCAATCTGCTAGCTAGTTAGACACGATAGTTTGGTATACTCTAGTCTCATTCTGACTACAGAAAACTGTCATTATACCAAGCAATCTTCTAGCGTGATGGACACGATAGTTTAGTATACTCTAGTCTCATTCTGACCACAGAAAACTGCCATTGTACCAAACTATCTGTTAGCTAGTTTGACATGATAGTTTGGTATGCTCTAGTCTCATTCTGACTACAGAAAACTGCCATTAGACCAAGCAATCTTCTAGCGTAATGGACACGATAGTTTGGTATGCTCTAGTCTCATTCTGACCACAGAAAACTGTCACTGTACCAAGCAATCTACTAGCTAGTTAGACACGATAGTGTGGTATACTCTAGTCTCATTCTGACCACAGAAAACTGTCATTATACCAAGCAATCTTCTAGCTAGTTAGACACGATAGTTTGGTATGCTCTAGCCTCATTCTGACCACAGAAAACTGTCATTATACCAAGCAATCTTCTAGCGTGATGGACACGATAGTGTGGTATACTCTAGCCTCATTCTGACCACAGAAAA
>NW_008709015.1:44525-46236 GCF_000327385.1 Lottia gigantea
ATCAACATGTACTGGTTCTTTACTTGATAATATTATAATATATCAACATGTACTGTTCTTTACTTGATAATATTATAATATATCAACAGTGTACTGTTCTTTACTTGATAATATTATAATATATCAACATGTACTGTTCTTTACTTGATAATATTATAATATATCAACATGTACTGTTCTTTACTTGATAATATTATAATATATCAACATGTACTGTTCCTTACTTGATAATATTTTAATATATCAACATGTACTGTTCTTTACTTGATAATATTATAATATATCAACATGTCCTGTTCTTTACTTGATAATATTTTAATATATCAACATGTACTGTTCTTTACTTGATAATATTTTAATATATCAACATGTACTGTTCCTTACTTGATAATATTATAATATATCAACATGTACTGTTCTTTACTTGATAATATTGTAATATATCAACATGTACAGTTCTTTACTTGATAATATTTTAATATATCAACATGTACTGTTCTTTACTTGATAATATTATAATATATCAACATGTACTGTTCTTTACTTGATAATATTTTAATATATCAACATGTACAGTTCTTTACTTGATAATATTTTAATATATCAACATGTACTGTTCTTTACTTGATAATATTATAATATATCAACATGTACTGTTCTTTACTTGATAATATTATAATATATCAACATGTACTGTTCTTTACTTGATAATATTTTAATATATCAACATGTACTGTTCCTTACTTGATAATATTTTAATATATCAACATGTACTGTTCTTTACTTGATAATATTATAATATATCAACATGTACTGTTCTTTACTTGATAATATTATAATATATCAACATGTACTGTTCTTTACTTGATAATATTATAATATATCAACATGTACTGTTCTTTACTTGATAATATTATAATATATCAACATGTACTGTTCTTTACTTGATAATATTTTAATATATCAACATGTACTTATCCTTACTTGATAATTTTTTCTGGCTCATATGATTGGTTTATATAATATGTACCGGAAGCTGTCGCCAGGGTCAACAATAACTTCTCGTTGTTACTTTCTTCAGCTTCACGTGCGAAGGCCTCGTACAATTCCTGGAATATAATCAGGTAGAACGTGCTAATAGAGGTGTTCTGAAACAAACGACCCACAATGACTGACTCAGAGCCCAGAGTGGTGGTATATAAATAAACTGTGAGGGCATGGACGATAGGAAACCCTAACCCAATATTTCCCTGTAACGCTGAGTTGGAACACTGTCCTTGGTGGTAGTGGAATAGCTATGTCGGTAGCGATTTCGATTGTCGTCTGCTAGGCGAATAGGTGTCGTGGGTTCGAATCCTCCTCATGGTAAGAACATTTTTGATGCCTGTGCGCGTCCTTTCGAGAGTCGGCCCGATGTGAACTTTCACCCTCTAATACCTAGCGGGGAATTCTCAAACTACTTACCTTCATTAAGAGAGTAAATCTATATTTATCTTGAGGGGAACTCCCTCTCGTAGCGGGGAATTCCCAATCCATATCAAAACCATCAAAACTATATCTGAAAATATACAAGAAATAACGGTATAAACTCGTGTTAATACAAGAAATATTGCAGTTTCTTTCTGCTCAGCGTAACCGTGTTAGAAGTAAAATTATATATCAGGTTACAATTGATGTGAATGAAACAGCCCAATCTTCAGACTGTAATAAG